>NW_009191108.1:0-12806 GCF_000690835.1 Fulmarus glacialis | reverse complement strand
CTTCTTTCAGGCCCTGCTGTTCAGAATGTAGTCCTGTGTCTAAAAAAAGGGTGGTGTGGCAAACCATCGCATACTGCTGTAATCTGAGCAATGTGGAAAAGTAATCATAGTTTTGAAAGACAACTTACAGAATAAAGACTAATGTTAGTTAATAGTAACAAGGATTGGTCAAAAAAGACATCATCAAGTTAGAAATTCGGAGGGTATGGCTACATTTCACAATGCAGTGCCATTCAGAGAGTCTAGAACTGGTTCTGAATTGTTTCTTTTGCTTCTGAAGTGATGTAGCTACATTAGCAAAATAAAATGTCTGTGCTGGATTAGCCCTTTATAAGAAGTCTGGAAGTTTGCTTCTCTGACAGGGTGAGACTGCTCCTGTTGTTTGCTTAGAGCTATTTTGTACATCCCTATGCAACATTACATTGTGCTTTCCAGGCTGTGTGCTCTTTAGGCATACTTACACTGACAGGTTCTTTGCAAGCATGTGTTTATCCAGACAAAGAAAGGTGGAATATTTGCTGAACATCAATGAGTTGCTCATGATTATGGCAAATACCAAATAAGATACAAGTTTAATTCTTTAACATCTAAACACTTACATGTTATATCCAATATTTAGGTGTTGTGAATGTTTCATCTCTTACTGACAAGGGTACCAGTTATGCGTCATTGGTGTCTTTGTAAATTAGTCCTCTTGTATTTTGTCATATGACTGAGTATTTAGATACTTAACTTTAAGCACCAAACATTGATTTTTCTGAATATTATTCAATTATTGTGAAACAAAACTTGCTTTTTAGATGAGTTGCAGAAACTACATAGGGCAGAAATTACAGCTGCCTGTTGCCCATTCTGCTAGTGAACGAATTTTTTCTGGATGCTTTTTCTATCCTGAGATGAAAAATGATTACACAGGTGAGAGCACATTTCCGTATCGTGAGTTCTCTTTTCTCCCAAACCCTTTCCTTTTCTTCATACTGGATTTTTTCTTCTGTTTTCCTCCTTATCGTAGGTCTTCCACTGCTCCTATAATCTGTTTCTTTTAATATAAACTCAGTTTTGCCTTCAAATCATACCCAGAAGTTAATGTGAACCTTCACTGTTATCAATCAAATCAATAGAAAAACTGAAGTGAACTATAAGGTGACAAAACACCTCTTTTACCCACAGTTGTTGTTCTTTTCAGTCAGGATTAAAATGTTATAGTCATTAATAGAAGTTTGTAAAGCATAGTTCCTCATATCACAGATATGTCAACACATTGCACACACAAAGCTTTGTGTTGAATTCAGATGAAGAAAGTCATTAAACAATAAATAATGCTGTATGTAAGAAGAGTAGATAATATTATGCACACAGTGGAGAGAGCATGCCATCTGACAGGTTTGGTACACAGAAACTACGGTAATTGTAGTAAATAGGATCAACAGTTGTAGTAAAATATGTGTTTCCAGACTTCAGACACCAGAATTCAGAGCAGAGAGCTGAGCTGAGGCATGCCCAGGGCAGATGGAATTCAGGGAATGTAGATGTCACGTGACAACTAAAATATAACACTGGAAAAGATATAAATGCTCCGAATTGTTCCTGGTGGTTAATAATTTTGCTTTACTTCATAATCCAACAGGAAACAAAGGTGATAATTACGTTAATATATTTTAGTTTTCAAGTTGTGGAATTGTTCGAATATATGTTTTGCAGGGTAATTTACTAAAAATATGTATTTATGTAATGCAAAATTGTTCTCCATAATTATTAATTTCTTTTAGATTGCAGTCAAGCAAAAGCCCTAGTTTATGTACCTCTTGATGTGAATGATACACTGAAATGTTTTAGAGAAACTCTACAAAAATCTAAATATCACAGCAGAGCACTGAGACACAGCAGAAAACTACTTTCATTATTTCTTGCACACACACAAGGTGAGTTATTTATTGAAATGTTTCTCACTTAAAAAAGTGTATATGCAGTTAAAATAGTAAGGAGTGAAAGGAATAGGTTTTTCTAAATTCAAGTTTTAGTTGTTGTCAGTTAGAAAAAACATAGAATATAAAGTTGTATATGAAGTTCTGTAAGCACAAGCTCTAAGCCTGATTTCCTATGATTTGTGTCTCATAGTTGGATGACAAATTTTTTTTCATGCAGCTGTGTCACTTGTCTGTCTGCAGACAAACCTCTGTCAGAGGACTGACTGGCAGATCTTCCCAAGTTTATTTTCTCTAACAGAGCACATATTTTCATTTGCTTGCACTGACCAATGAGTTATGTCCAATGAGTTTAATTAGGAGACACACAGACAGAATCATAGCATAGGAAACCAGATAAAAATAGGGTACACAGGAATTGTATATTTGTTCGAGTAATGTGGTGTGGAAATATTTGTCGTGCTGGAAATAGTATAATACTTTTCCAAACTGATCATATAAATCACTTTTCTCTTCTAGAAAATGTTGGAAGAGCAATCAGCAGTCATATCTCTTCAAACAGAAGGCTGGAATTTAATGTGGGAGCTGAACTGATATTTCTACCAACACCACATGACCTTTCTCAAGAAAAATTTAATTTCTCCAGTATGGTTGAGAGTAAACCAATACCACAGTCACAGCTTTCAGTAATTATCTCTTCTTATGAACAAACAATTGGTAATTTTTTTCCATAAATTTCTGTTTACAGCTAAGATGTAATATCATTCTGCCTACCTGTGTTCATATACATTTATTCCAGTGTTATTTTCCTCTGTCAGACAGCTATAACTGTCTGAAAGCTGGTTTCCAGAAATATACAGCCTTCTTTCTGTTGATTCAGAAAATCTGCATTAGATTCTAAATAAGCCTCTAGCTGGTTCATAACCTCTACAATTATTTCATCTTACGAAAAAGCGTTACTTCAGTGGTGTTATACTGATTAATACCAAATTAAAAACCTGCTGTAATGTTTAGCAGATTCATTTTAATTCCATAACAGTTTTTTTCCTAGCAAACTGACCTTTTGGATTCTGTACATTTGAATGAGACCTAGTTGCTTGGTTTCCATCTTACGTTCTAGTATGGCTTTACTCCTACAGTCACAGCTCAGCACTACTACCTGTTTTTGCTGTATGACAAAATAGGTGAAGTGTAGCAGGTCAACAGATGCCTTAAGTGGTTTTATTTGAAGTAAGGGATCCAGAAATGAGCCAGGGACAGTACTACTGTGCTGTATGCAGGCAGTGTTGTTTAGCAGGGCCAATGGCTTGCCTCCCAGTTTATCTCTTGAAGAGGAAGAAATTTGAGAGGTCTGAAAAAACAAAAATACAAAAGCTTAGGTAAACAGGTCCATAAATACATCCTACTCTTGTTTTTAAAGTTAGTAGAAATAGGAAATTGTACATTCGAAGGTAAAATATACAAGCCTAATAAATCTTTCAAAAAATATTCATGCACTGAATTACATGTCAATGCATGTCGACTTCTCATGCAAAATTTGTTCAAGATTCAGTAACTGATTTAATGATGTGACAATATTTTTTCCTAATTGATAAAAAAAATAAATAACAGGAATCCTTGAAATAAACAACCAGAGAGACCTCAAGGTTCAGGCTCTTCATGAACTTGGAAATCTTCACTTTTATGCTGGAAACAAAAGGTACATAGTTACTGGATTAAAAAAGAGCGTTGTTTAATTTTTTGTAATTGGCATTCAGATACCCTTCAAATGTCTTGTAAGTTCTTGTGCTGTCCTCAAGTCCATATAACTTCTTTCATCTAACTCACTATTAACTATATTTTGAGAGGCTTTTTTTCTGGAAATTGTTTATTTTTTTTAACTAGCTAATTGCAACTAAGCAAATTAATTAAACATCTCTGTGTTTTTTAGAAGTAATATCTATTGCTTGACAATTTTATTTTAGTATAAGTCCCAATAAGTCTGCTGACCAGGAATGGTATCTTCTTGTGTTGTAGAAACTGTATTTCAGTTTTTGACCTAATCAGAATTAGTTATATCTCAGGCAATAAAGGTAAAATGAAGTGAGTCTTATCTTCCACTTTGGAAAATGTCAGCAATATGATGAGAACGTTTTTCATGTGTTACAGAGCTGCTTTTAAATATTGGTGTCAAGCCCTTGATGAAACACTCAACATTCCTGATGCTCTTAACAACTGGCAAGAGTTAGGTTTTCCAAAAAATGCTACAGACTGCTTTGCAGTTGGAAGATCGACTGATATTAGTCAGAAATTTCTTTCTCAGGCTGGAGTTTGGGGGTGTTTACATGCAGCAGTCTTAGTGGCTAAGATAGCTCAGTAAGTATTTTATCTATATATGTATTTCTTTCATATTTTAAACAAATTGCTCATCCAGGACAGTAGATAACTTGAAATTAATTTAAAAACACTAACGAGTTGCTATAAAAAAGACTCATCAAAAGCAGAGGAATTTTTCCTTTCAGAAAGAAAGTTGCTCTTTTAGACAATATTGTTTGTTCCCTTTTCTTGAGTGCTCATCTTTGATCGTAATTGCAGCTATATATTATATGGAGAGATCATTGAAATAAAACAAAATGATAAAAACTCATGAGCGCAAGGATTTTACAGTCATATTGATTTTCAATTGAAATATCACATCTCCCAAGTCATTGCACATATTAAATATTAATGTATCTTGAGGGCACATTTACTGCCTAAAGTACTCATTTTCTGGTGAATTACAACTAGATGAAATTTGAATTACTGTATTAAAGTCTACCATCAATAAATATTTCCGTCCAGTACTCCTTAACTGCTGGTAAAACACTATGGATGTAATTCTGAGCTGTTCCTCAATATATTGTACAATATAAAAATGTACAAAATATAAAAATTAGAAATATCTAAGCCAGCTCTAAATGACCTTAGAAGCATTATACCCATGAAAGGGCAGAGCGTCATCTGAGTAAATTGTCTTACCTGAGAAGCAGGTCATATTAATAGCACTGTAAAATATCTGTAAACCAAGGTAGCTTTGAAAGTATTAGCATGGGTATTTCAGGATGAAGTGGCATTGCCACAAGCACCCAAGAGGAAAAGGAGTGAGTTTAAGTTGATTTTAAACCACAGCTCTTCTAATTCTGAGCTGTGGCAGTCTCAGGTCCGATTAGGCAAGACCCAATCCCTAGCTGCTTTTACAGTGCTTGTGGCACATATTTGCTGCACTGTATACTATCCCTTTACTGCTAATATGTCCATTCCAAATCGTGGCAGGGATCTGGAGGGAGCTATCCTCTCGGCTTCTCCCTCAGGCAGATCTTTTCTATTCAGACTTGACTTGGGCTGTTAAACATCTTTCGCTTAAGTTGCTTTTTCTAAAGCAACTTAGTCTCAGGCTGTAAAATGCAGATTAAAGGATTCTAATATTGTATTAAAGATTTCTAATATTGTAGATCAGAGGTGTACCCTGCTACCAGATGGTTTAAAGCTCTGATGAGGTACTGTGTGGGATTAATTTAATCTAGCTAGACATCTACCATGTGAAAGTCCACACGTGCTAGTTATCTTAGGCTTCCTTTATGAAAAGAAATACACTTTAAGGTGTGAGTTGCTTGACCTGCTTTATCTTTCTAGTTTTGTATGAGATGAATTTTGTACTTAGATCGCCTGTTTCTCTCCTTTAACTTTAAAGACATTCTAGACAACTTCCTTTGTCTTTGGTCAAATGCTTCTTTCTTTGCATGACATGGCTGAGCACCTATCTCCAGAACAGGCAGCTGTTTTCCAATATGGAAAACATTTAGACTATGTTAGTATCATCATTATACTAGATTAAAAAAGGAGTTTGAATAATTTATATGGATGGGCACATTCGTATTTCTTATTATTTGTTGTACTTTAGGTATATAACAACATCAAAGATGAGATTAAGAACTAAATACTGCTATTTTTCTGCTATACTTTTTAAGGTAAGAATAAGATTTCAGTTAGAATTCCTGAAGTTGACAAATTGCTTCTAAAATTTAAATCTCAATAACCCTCTATTAAAATATTTCTCTTTTCATTTTGATTGTAAAGGAAAACTGGAGATCAGAGGTAGCTGACAATTTATGCACCTTAGATTAGATGTTTTTATTCTCTGTTTTTTAACATTATTCCTATATTATAGCCTAAAAATTATCACTTCAGTAAGAGGCTAGTGTCTCAGAGAAATAATGAAATACTGAAAAGTGAAGATGGCTAAAATGTTTGGCAGTCAAATATATTTTTCTCCTCTTGAAGTGTTCTGCTCAGGAAGATCTGGATGGCATCAACAATAGCAGAGTGCTCTGTGTCAGATCTGTACAGAGTCTTCACAGATTTTTGTAAATTTTTAACCAGGAAAACAGACTCTTTAGAAAAAGAAATTTTTGAATCTTTTTTAGCACTGAAAGATGTTGGTTTGTAATACTAAAATCTCAGCTCTATAAGAAGTTTGCTCTAAAAGTAGAGAATAGTCAAAATGATTCAGTTTCATTTATAAAGAAAATAAGATCATTAAAATTAAGTTTGCAAACTTTCAGAAACCAACTACAGAGGAAAAAAGGCTTTCCGTTTACTTTTAAAAGGAAGTTTTAAGATACCAGTAACAAAAGTGATATAGGAAAAAGAACTGCAAGTATTCTGCCAGTCATACTCCACTGGGATCAATGCTTACTCATCCTACTGCAGCATCAGGAAGTTAGTTGGCTTCTTCCAAAACAAACCAATGCCACCTTCTAACGTCTTGTGCCAGCCACAGTTGTGACTGTGGGAGCTGTGCTAGGCCACGTTTAAAACCTCATTAAGTTCAGCAAAGGGAGAACAAGTTGAAGAAACAAAGGTAAAGGAGAATTTTGACTAGCTTCTCGCTCTGTAATTGTTGGGGGTACAAAACTGAACAATTTTGATTCCTCCTTTTGACAGAAATAGTAGTAAGCATTTGTTCCAGTTGTATGATGGTAGAAATAATTGTGACTTGACTGAAATGCGTCTGATATTAATTGGGATAGGAGCAGCTTGCAGGGTGAGTGTTTTGAAAAATATAATCAGTTACTGTCACTGTATGTTGAGAAGTTCAAGCCCATAATTTGTTCCTTGATTTGAAAAGCTTTTATAGCCTTATTTAAATTCTACCTCTGGTATAGGCTTTAGGCTTGTTAATATCTCAGATCTGAGTATGTAAATGCATGTTTCTCTAGTATATCATTGCTAATTACAAGATAAACACAACTGGGAAGGAATATCCAACATCAGAGACAATGTTAGCACTCCTCCCTTTTTAAAGGAGGAACATTTAAGTTACTTCCTTAAAGTTCACATCAGTTTTAAGTCGTATGATTTAAGCTGCACTAGCTGACCTAGTTAAAGGCAGAACTAGGGTGGAACTAGCTTTTAACTGGCCTTGAAGTCAGCAACTCTCCCAGAAACGACAGCTGAGGTGATGGCGGGGCAAGGACTTAAGTCTAAGTAAAATCAAACTAGCTTTCTTAGCTTGCGGGGAAAATAAAAAGATTTTTCTTCTGATGGAAGACATTTTCCATGAAACATCTTCGGACTGGTAAAAAAATGTTTGAACACATCCCCAGAATCATCTCAACAAACTTTTCCTATGCATTTTCCTTGATTATGGAGATGTTTGAATAAATTTTTAAGTTCTTTCTGTCTGCTGGTCAGAGGCTTATCCTAAGAATTATCTAAGAAACCTTTGTGAGAACTCCTAGTGATTTATTAGTTTGTTTCCAGTGCTTCCAGAGATCTATTTGGGATGCTTTGACTTGGAATCTGAGAGAAATGCCATTGGCTCTTTAGGAAGATTTTTCATTACCTGGGGAGTACTTGCTGAGGAATCTTTCATGATTATTTTTCTACATCTAGATTAGTTTTTCTCTTTTGCTTGTTCTGTGAAATACTGTCCTTAGACTATTTACAGCCTGTTTTTTTTTCTCCATCAAGTTCACACATAAAGCATTTTTTCTAAAAAGATTTTTCATGGTTTTGTCTGGAAACAACTGGATACTTAAGACATTGACTGAGTTTCATTTATGAAGTCATTTATGAGTCTCAAGGGTTGGAGTTTTATAGTGTTTCACTAATGCCTAAACATCTTTTCACAAGTAGTTCATTATTATTACTTTCAGACCCTGTTTAGAGCTTCTCTTCCACATCCGACATCTGACTGTGACTTTGCACAGTATGAAACAAATATGCTTATTCCTGGTATCGACTTGTTCTCTGATCGCTACAGAGCTGATCTCTCTACTGTGGTTGCAAGTCTGAATTTCCTTATGTTTGAACTACATTGTGCAAAACAAAATTTAATAGTAAGTATTATTTTTATACTCTGGAAATGACTTTTAAGACATCAAGTCTTTTTTTTTTTGTGTGGGTGTACTTATGGGATACCTCAGAAGTTCTAGCAAAATACCTGTATGGTTAGGTTCTGTGGCACTGAGATAGAGGCAAGGTATAGCTTGCTGCCTACAATTGTTAGAATATACAGGGTACTTGTTTATTCAGGAAGATGACAATACATGGTCCACTTAGCTTAGGCATTTTAGAGGAAATTTCCTATTGTATATAGTTTGAAATACACTGTACTGAGAATTACTTTAAATGCAGTATGTCCAGAATGCTTTCAATAATTTTACTTTCACATTCAGTAAATAAAAGTCCCTTCTGCCTTTCTCCTTGTCACGTTCTCTTATTCTTCTGTATGGCGTGTTTTTACAGCTTCGCTCTTATATTGATCATGTGCTTATTTCCTCCATATAATGACTGACCACTTCCACTTTAATCCAACTTCTTTCAAATGTGCATTGGAATAAATAGATTGAATTGCTTACTAGTACTGAAAAGGGTGCAATTCTATCTCTGTTCCTGTTTGGTCCTGTATGCTCTAACAGATTTTCGTGTCAGGCGATTATCGTATGCCTCTATAAATCAACTCTCAGCATGACAGAAAACTCCCCAGCAGAAAAAGTAGATAGTTTTCTCCTGCTTTAATGAGTTGAATCCACTTATGGAAAGGTCCTGCAAGTGGCAGAGCTGGTGCAAGGGAGGGGAAAAGATCACGTGTCTGGTGGCAGGGGAGTAAGAAAAGGTTAGGGGATAGAGATGGAAGAGGAGTTAGAGAGGAAGAGGCAGCAGGATGTTACCCCTTTTTTGTCAGCAAGCCATTTGTTGCATTGATTTCTTCTGGAACTTCAGGCTAAGTGTCTGTCTTACCTCCTGTTGTTGCTTCTTCCCATCCTGCTTTACTGGAGTTCACTTTATTATTAAGCTTTGTCTAACTGCCCTCACTATGGGAGATCAAGTGAGATCAAGGAGCAGACAGTTACCTGGAGGCAGAGACACTTAATTTGACTGCTTGCTTCACGTGGCCATGCACATTTTTGATTCTTTCTGCACTTGTACTAGCAGAATATAGATCCAGGTCATAGATCATGGTCAAAGCAATTGCAGTTACAGCAGGATGAGAGCTTCATTTCCACTGAATGCTTAATGTGTGGGGAATGTTTTGGATGGTGGGCACTAAGTTGATTTGACACTTAAATCAAAATACATCAAGATTCAAGTTTTATTAAAAATAAGACTTCAAAAACTAATTTTGCTGAACTACTGCAAGTATCAGTTGGAAACTGTATGGGTACAATTAAAACATTTGCCTCAAGCATTTGTAATGCAAATTCAGAAGTATTAAGCTACTTTATGAAAACTGAAACTGCATTTGACAAAAAAGTAACAATGTTGTTAGCATTTTCCAAGCTCGGGGACATTTTAAAGTGAAGAAAAATGTAAAAGCTGAACAGTAATTAAATTTTGGAAGTTCTTTCATTTTTAATAAACAAATATATCTGTTAGGAAAGAATCTGCTTTTTCTGAAATATTATATAATAATAAATACAGTGTTTACTAGAACTCAGTTTTAAAATGTTTTTTGTTAGTTGCCCCTACAAAAACTTTCAATTTGAAATGCATGCAAATAAATTTGTCAATAAGCCTCATCACCATCCAGTTTATTTTACAACTGGTATCGTTTCACTTAGACAGTTGCAGTACTTCATTGTGTTTATTTTATAAAGCTTACAGAATTCTATTATTCTGTTACTTATACTGAAAAAACTATGGCATCAAAATGCAGACAGTTTTAGAAATCCCTTATATCAACATCTTTCCAGAAGGTTTACTCACTAATGGTATAGTAAACAAAACCACTTTGAACACAGAGAACAATTTGGGGAAACTTCACTTTCTACATTGTGAATCACATATAAGATAGTATAAGGGGTTAGCTTTAGCCAGCTGAAGAACTTTTTAACATGTTCATCCTTCATAGAGCGTAAGAGAAGTAGTGGTGGTATGTGGCAGTGAAAGCAGTACTCCTATATTATCTATATATTTGTGATATATAATTGCAATGCATATTTCTATAATTGTACCCTTTATGGCATTTATGACTAGATGACCTAATATTTTCCTACAGATTTTACCATTGTTCTCATTATACCAATACATTGTTTCTGAGATTTGTAAGGACCCAGTTAAATGTATTGAAGGAAGAATCTTCAAGGTAATCAAACTAACTTTCTTTTTATCACAGCACATTGTATTTCAAATAAACTTTTCATTTCTTTCTTAAACGTAGTTGATTTAATATTTCTTCATATATCACTACTATAAAAAGCAATGCTTTAAAGTTCAGCTGTTGCTTAGTGTTTCTTAGCACAACAGATTGTAGAATAGGACTACTTTCTAAATGCAGTTGTTATTTATATTCTCAGTTTTAGTAGGATGTAGAGTTATTTATACCATTTTACTGTAAATGTCCTACTGAGACTGTTAAGTACTTCCATCATTTCTTTCTACTCTCCATTTAACAAGCATTCTTCTTAAAGATATGACCATAAGATTTTCCCTCTTAGATCCAAACTTTTTACTTGGTATTTTTTATCTTGTTCCACTGTTCTTTTAAATGTTTTCTTAAGTGTAAAACATAAATGATTTTTGTTCACAATGTTCACTTCTGGATTAATTATCAGTATCATGTTGGAACCAGGTTGTCAGACTTCTGGGAACAGACTTTTGTCATTTCAATAACTTTCGCTTATTGGTTTTGCTTTGTGTTTTTATAATCCCTTTCATAATCCCCGTTTTTTTTTTCTTTTTAAATGAATCTAACTTGTAGTAAGAGTCAAAGTATTATTGGTTTTAGATATTTTCAGGAAGTGCTGATACAGCTTAGGGAGAGTAGCTGAGTACTACGAGACTAAGATGAGTAAAATCTATGAAACAGATTTTGATAAGGGGCTGCTCTTGGACTGACACTCAAAGCTCTAGCCAGATGAATTAAGTTCTTTTCCTTTGTCAGGAGCAAGTTTTTGAAGAATATGTTTTTGGGTTTTTTTTCATTTTTGTTTTTAAAAGTGAAAGACTCATCTTTGAGATTTCACTTATTTACTATAAAATGTAAAAGACTTCTTTCCATTGAAGAACATTCTCCATCAATGTACTATTCCAGTAGCCAAATCTACTTGAAAATTACCTTTGAATACATTTTATTTTGAGCAAAAAGAATAATTGAAAATTATTTAAATCAAGGGCTCTGTTATTTTCTCACAGATTAAAGTACTTACAGATATAGGATTTTTTACGGAGGCCTTTGATGAACTGTCTTTGCTTAACTGTGGAGAGAGAATTCCATGGAAAATACCTGCAGGATACAGAAAAATTGAACAAATGAAGGTAAACACCAGTAAAGTATAACATCGAACTATAACACTCACTTTTCTTCATGAAACTGCACATCCTCCACGTCTGCAAGTTATTACACATTCCTGAAAAACTCCTGAATTTCTTTCAATAGGCAGGTCAAATAGTAGGCACTGAATGACATTAATTTCTCTCACTGAACAGCAGGAACAAAAATAAATTTTGAAACATACGTGCTCTCTGTTTTATACAGTAAGTAATGTAGATAATACTGTTGGAAAAATAACGTGTGATTTCGTATGTAGACATAGAAAATATGGATAGAGTTCTTGCCCCATTAATGGCAAAATTCCCACTGCCCCAGGCAGGAGCAGGGCATCTGAGGGGCAGCTGGGGCAGCCCCCAGCCCAGGGCATCAGGCACCTCTGTGGGGCTGGGGACAGGCCGAGGCTGGGCCGGGACATCAGCCTGTGGGTAGGAGCCAGGATCAGGCCTGGTGAGGGGAACTGGGCTCAGACACAGCCCCAGGATGGCCACACAGGGCCGTGGCGTCTGGCCAAGGCTGGGCCGGGATCTGGGCCCGTGGCTTGGGGGGCCTGTGGCAGGGCAGGGCTGTGGGGAGCTGTAGACCGGCCCTGCTGTGGCGTCGCTGGCGCAGGGGCTGATGGCCCTGGGGGGCCAACATGGGGTCCTGGGCTGTAGGCAGGGTGGGGGGAGCCCCAGAAGATGCTGGGGTGTGAGAGCTATTGGTGCCTCAGAGCCCTGACAGTCATGTCACCCCAGGTCAATCTCTTTGATTTTCTCCATATCTAAAGCCAAGTAGTGATCTTACCTTGATCACTAATGTGCTACAAGGTTATGAAGCTGTTAACAATTGACCTGGGCTTCTCTGACTTTGTGAGCATGCCTGTGCAGGCAGATACAGTCCAGAGCTATCAGGCAAGCCTCTCCCATAACGATTATGTAGCCTTTCCTTGTTCTCCAAGCACATACCAAAATAATCTAAGGAGTTATTGCTGGACGGATGTAACCAAGGTCTCCCTTATCCGAGTCGTGCTTTTGGGTAGGTGTCACCCCATGACAAAGTATGTGTGCCAGCACTAGGGAGCTTCTCCTAGAGAAGCTGGCGGCTCA
>NW_009191107.1:0-206 GCF_000690835.1 Fulmarus glacialis | reverse complement strand
GCCCCTCACCACCTGGGTCCTGCAGGGCCCTGTTGTGGGCAGCTGGTACAAGATCCTGGATCAGCTCATCCCGGGGACCACAAAAGTCGTGGCCGTGAAGAAGATGGTCCTGGACCAGGTCAGTGCTATGTGGGTGCCTGCGCGGGGCTGGTGCAGCAGGACGGGGCGGGGAGGGACGCCACGTGCCTGCGGGCGGGGTTCTATCC
>NW_009191106.1:0-308 GCF_000690835.1 Fulmarus glacialis | reverse complement strand
AAAGGGAAAGTGGTGGGGAAAAAAAGGGAAATTATGGGGAAAAAAGGGAAAGTACGGGAAAAAAAGGAAAGTGACCAAAAAAAGGAAATTATGGAGAAAAAAGGGGAAAGTGATGGAAAAAAGGGGAAAGTGATGGAGAAAAAGGGAAAGTGGTGGAGAAAAAGGGAAAGTGGTGGGGAAAAAAAGGGGAATTATGGAGAAAAAAGGGAAAGTACGGGAAAAAAAGGAAAGTGACCAAAAAAAGGAAATTATGGAGAAAAAAGGGGAAAGTGACAGGACAAAGGGCAAAGCGATGGGGAAAATGGGAA
>NW_009191105.1:0-276 GCF_000690835.1 Fulmarus glacialis | reverse complement strand
GGGAGCCATAAATGAGCTGGACCAGAAACAAAACAGGGGCAGAAACAACCAAGCTGGAGCTGTCCATAAGCTGGACCCGAACCCAGGGCAGAACCAAACAGGAGCTGCAAATGAGGTGGAGCCAAAACTGAACCGGAGCCGGACCTGAAACAAACGGGGGCAGAAACACTGACCTGAGCTGAACCAGAAGCAAAACGGGCAGAAACGACTGAGCTGGAGCCACAATGAACAGGAGCTTAAACAAGCGAGAGCCATCCTTAAAATGGAGCTGGAAAT
>NW_009191104.1:656-85555 GCF_000690835.1 Fulmarus glacialis | reverse complement strand
CGGGTTTGCTGCTCAGTCCCTGAGCACCCCCACTTCTACAGACCCCGCTCAGAGACTTGGTTTTTCAGCTAGGTCAGCTTGGCAACTCGAAGCCATTTTACATTTTGGCATAGGGAAAAATAATTGCCTTCTTCCATTTTGTTCATCTCTTGACTTCAGTGGAATATTCGCAGGAGCTGCCCCACTTGGGTTGAGTCTTATGGGAGCTATGAATAGTGGAGGGAAAGTCAAAAGCAGAACCTCTGGGTTAAAGATAGACTAGTTTTACCGGAATCAGCAGGATAGTTCAGTTTTAATCTGCACAAGCATGTTTCTGCACTGTTCTTTATGCATAGCAGACAAGTATATAAATGCATACATAAACATATAAAAATGAATGTATCGTGTCAGAGCATAACTGAGCTTCTGTTCCCCATGTCCACCTCAATCATGATACAAGGATGGAAACAGAAACCTCTGGGCTTGGGGGGAGTTTCTCACTGGTGGTTTGGTAGAAGAAGGAATTGAGAAGCAAGGGAAGCCAAACACTTAGAAAGAAGCAGATAACTGGAGGGGTTTCTCCCAGTTTAACAGACAATAAAAATTTCTGGCAGAGAACAAACAGCAGGAAACACTGCTGAACAAGCTGTTCTAGAAATGACCTGACTTTGCAAGACAGAAGGGTTGTAACTCTCAAGGAACTGTAATGTACTTCTCAGGAAACCTGCAGCTTTCAGAGAATTTCACATTTTGTGAGAGAAGCTTGTTACTGAGCCATTTATGAAAATCTGGCCACTCTGAACTGTCTGCATCTCTTCAGGAGTCTGCATCTCTTCGCCACCACCTTGACTACAGAGCTCCAGAAAAGGGCTCTCCTGCTCCAGAACCTGGGTCACACTGAGAGATCACGCTGTGTTCGTAGTACTACATTTAAAAATAAAGGTGGCAGTGAGCAAAAATGAGGCTGCTCTGGGCTGTGGGAAGGAGCCCCACCTCAGGTGGATTTTTTTTCTCATTTCAGTAAGATCAAAGTAAGCACGTTCTGATTACGGATTCCTAATAATGAACATCTCAACAATGGTTTTGTAAATATTTTACTAAATGCACATTAGCAACTTATTAATTCTGAGTAGTTTTCCTTGCTTCTTTTTTTTCTTTGATATTCAGATCTTCCTCTTTGACTAAACAGTTTTTTACTGTCTTGAATCTATTCTGTTCTTACTAAACTGGTAAATCCTTTCTAGTGCAGCTGCAGTTATACTGGCTTGGGTATTTATAGCTAAGCTATACCTACTTAATTACAATAATAAGACATATTTGCTGGCATAGTGGCTTATAAAACCAACATGGTCGGCAATATTTTCTGAAGTAAACTTGGTGACATAGTTCATATTATCTTGCACATTAAATTGTATAACTTTCCAATTTTATTTATTTATTTATTTATTTATTTGAAGCTTTACCTGTCTTACTTCAAGGCATTTACTGTAGTGTTTTGGCTCCTTTATTTCATTTTCTGTCTGGAACCCAGTTTTTATAAATATTTTTCTCTTCGTCTCTCTGTCGATAATCTGTTCTCTTTCTTTTTGTATATACTTGGACCCATATATATATATATATATGTATATATGCTCTTGTCTGAGCTGATCTGCCTTTGCTATTTAGGTACTCTACACAGATGTTCAACACCTTCCCCTATCTTTGCTTAGACTTTAACTCAGCCCTCTGTAGGAGGCCTGTACACAGATATGAACCCATATCTGGGGTGCGTTCACGGCCCTCATCCACAAATACAAGCCCTCATCAAATTCACACTAATTCTGTTTTCTTATAAACCCATTGCTTTTCCAAGGCACACACACAGATGCAGTGTGTCATGTGCTCAGCATCTTCTCAGGCAGTAATTTCTGTTCATAACCTGAAGTCTGAGGGCAGGTGTATTTTTTTTTTCCCTACCAGCCAGAAGGGGAATACCAAACCAGAGGATAGCTAGGAAGAAAAATCAGGACCAAAATTGCTTGCAATAGCCATGCCCAGCAAGCAACAATTCCATCTTTTTTCAGAGGCACCGTCCTAGGTCCTGTTTAGCTCTGAAAAATGATAGTTCCCAGGCATCTTGTGTCAACTCCCAAGTTGGTATTCATCTTCCCTTTCACTTCAGAGTTCTCCTGTTTACCCCAGACAGAGAACTACTCTCATTTATCAGTTCTGCCACTCCAGTTACACCTGGCTACAGGCACTACAGGCATTGCTTCCACCTTCCCTACCTCCTCTGACACGTCCCAGCCATGCCCAGACACCCTTTTTCCTTTTGGCAGCTCTACCTCTGTGTTCCCGTTACACCGCTCCGTCCTCCCGTGCTCCCAGACAGTCACTGCGGCTGCCAGGCTCTGCAGTTTTGGTCCCCGTCAGCCCGCATCGGGTCAGACGACCCTACGGGACAGCTTACACCGGCCAGTGTCAGGTTGCAAACTGCCAGTTTAATGTCCACTAGCCAGAATGTTTTTTTCTAAATGTGACTCTAAGTTTTATTAGTTAGCTCTTCATAGCTTCAGGCTGGAAACTTCTTTTTCCAAAATGAAAATCTCCCTTATAGCGGTGACACCAAGAGCATTAATACAGCCTTATGCTTCTAAAACTCTGCTAGATAACTGCTGTTCCTGCATGGACGTGAAGTGGAGACAGTAACTACCTATGTGGCTGTTACTGTGCCACATGAGCCACTTCTTGGGGAATCCTCCCCTTTCCACGCTCTCTGTCCTTCCTCTCCCAGTAAATGCTCACTTCACACAAATCCAGAATGGTTTGTAGAATATAGATGCTTTAGTATTGGGTAGCAATTTTACTGTTACTATAAATCTAGCACATCAGACTGGCTGTTGATTGGCAGTAGTATCAAATTCAATAGCAGACAGACATTTATGTAATCCATCCAATGCAACATTAAAGGAAAAAATCAAATACTGCAATACTTGCAATAAACCAAAACCAGGTAATGGGGCCAGAACTGCCTCTGGCCCAACCTAATTAGTTTCTCAAAGCTTGTCTTCACCTTATCCTTTCCCTTTGAGATCCTTGGCACAGCCATACCTGGTATGTCCTTCATCCTTCCGTGTAACACAGTCATTTTTTTGCCATTCTTGTCCTTTTCTCACAAGGGTTCCCCTTCCACACTTTTACCCAATACAGTACTGCATACAAAATATGCCTGCCTTACCTGTATTCTACCCATATTCAAGGCTCCTTACCTATTTTTTCCCATATTCAAGGCTTTTAAGCAAATCCTAACTTTACTGATACATACACACTAATACCATGTGTTTCACATAACTTTAACTACCTGCAGCTAAACCAAAAATACACGTACGCTTATAAATTATACACACTGCAGTTCCAAATGCCTCTCAGCAGTGGGGCCAGAAGGATATGGGTAAAATAGAGGGTGAAAAGAGTTCTTTGCAGCATCCCAAATGTGCTGTCAGCATCTCTGCAGGGAATGCCAAGAAAGCAGGGAAGTGGCTGCGCCTCGCTCTTACCCTTCGGACGTCCTCTCTTGCACTCCTTGAAGGGAGGGATGCCACCATGTTGTGCAGGGAACGGTCTTGGATTTTCCCTCGGTTGCCTTTTACTGAACTTCTGAGAAAAGCCAGTGTTAGGTCAGGACTTTGGATCGGTAGAGCAAAACTAAATCACACTGGCACCGTAGAAAGGGGAATTACATGCAAAGAGCAAATATTCAGAACCCTATTTTTGTCTGCAGTCTTCATGCAGCTTTTAACTACTTCTCCTCCCAGCTGCCCCACGTCTGAATTTGTTGGCCTAGACAGCCTATGCCTGGAGATATTTTGCAGAGTATTCCTGTCCCTGCTAACTAGTGCAGGTTTACGGAGTTCAGAGCCGTAACGTACAGCTGATCCTCTGATTAAAGCATTTCAAGAATTTGACGTGTAACTGACCTCAGTGTTTAACTTAAATCTTCAACTCTGGCAAAGAAGCTAATTTGTTGCTTAAATTTTAAGCATTTATGTGCTTATTAATGATTTCAAGCCTTTGTATGTGCCCACCTGCATCTATAAGGTAACTGAGACACATAAGTACTTTGCTAACCTGGGGTCAGCATGCTTAAAACATACATGGCTGCCATCCAGGGAGCCTTCCATTGTTAGTACTATTATAGTGAAATCAATAGTAGAATAAGACAGACAATTTTTGCAAAGATTTGCTACAAAAGAGTAGTTAGTGTGTTCCCAAGAAAAGGTTTGTAGGCAAAACCATTCCTGATTTCTTTGGCCAGATGTGTCTTCTACCCCGTGCTAACCAATTCCTTAAGCAGAACCCCTCTTCATTTTATCAGAACGAAGCTTCATAAATCAGGGTAATAGGGAATAACCAGGTTCCAGTTAAAAAAAAAAAGGGGAGTGGACATTGATTCTGACAGTGGAGCATCGAGGGCCCTTTTTATCAGCTCCAGGAAAACTGATGCTTTCAAGCCCAAGTCCTTCAGCCAGTGTGTTCCCTCCACGCCTGCACGCCCACTCTGCCCCACCAGCCAGCGCCGGCAGTGTGGCAGCAGAGCTGCAAGGCAGCACAGCAGGAGTCCAAACCTGCAGTTGTTGGTCTCCAGTGGCCACCACCAAAACACCTCGCCAGGTCCCATTGCCTCTCTGTGCATCCTGCCGATTTAATGGTGTCTGAAACAGGAGCGTGTCCGTGACATGGGCTTCGCTTTGGTATAAACTGGAGCGGGCAGAAGTGAGGGTAGGGCACAGCCTTAAGCTTTGTCATTTACAAAGAGACTAAGAACAACAATTTAGGAAGATAGACGACCGCTAACAATGTACCATCAATCTAGTTGGAAAAAAAAATTAACTGGGTGTGGCACTCAGAGCAAGGATATATGCTTGCAGAAATCCTAGGGCATAATGGGTACCTGGTGCTGACATGACTTCACGGGCTGGAAGAGGGTGTGCCTGTGCACCTTGGACACTCCTTCTCTGCAGAGGTGATCTTTTTTTCCAGCCATGCATACACATTTAGACTCAGAAATCCTACAGCTAATGGGAACATTTACTGTGCTCATTAGAGAATATGCACACAGAGAAACCCAAAGCAATTTTACTTTGCCTCTTTCCTTTAACCAATTTCTTGTCAGGTGGAATAATTTTTGCATTAGATATCTTACTTTGTATTCAATAAAAATGCATAGACATTTATGGGTTTTGTGCTCTTCAATATTTTGTTTTGTGGTAAATCTGATATACAGTCGGTCTTATATTTGAGGATTTAAGAACCAGGATTTAAGAAAGTCTGGAAGCCAGAGCTCCCATTGGCTTCACAAAGTGGTAGAATCTGTCTTCATTACTTATATAATTATATTTTATATTATATCCACACATACATAAGGGTAGGCACCAGGGAACCACTTGTTAAAATTTCTGCTCTCTTCTTGGAATTTTATGCTATAAGACAATCAACAAAGAGAAAACATTTTTCCTTTGCATCCTTCCATGCCCAAATTGACAATTTGTTAACAAGCATGAGGAATGAAATTAGATTGATAAACCCCAATGATCTTTAGTCACTACTCATTTCAGGTAGGAGGAGAATAACATTTGCTGGTGGATCGTTTTCTTGTGAAAGAACTGGACAAGTTTGTGAGAATAGTGGCATCTCTCTGCTGGGAAATTCTGTTTGCTCACATGAGGCTGAGTTTATCATCAGATGCAAATGTGCAGTCAAAAAACTTAAATGCTTTAATTGCAGTGGAGTAGATGCTCTGACTATGAGGCTCTAACGACTTTCTAACCAGTGGGAATGACTTGCCACCGGCGCTATTAGACCAGTCAGGCCAGGTATCTTGGCCTTTGATATGGAGAAAGGCAGGAAAGTTCCCAGCTATTCATCTTTCTCCTCCTTTATAGCTTTAGAATCTCAACATGGAAGAACTCAAAATTTAATCTAAATTCATTAAATCAGTGACTGTACAGAAAATCACATAAACTGAATTAAACACATTCAGACACTCTTGTCCTTACTTTGGAATAAAGATTAACTAGATTAAGAGCAGTCCAGTTCAAAGTGAATGTTGTCTACACAGTTTTCATGTGGATTATCCAGCCCACAATAAATTCCTAGATTTATTTTGGAATGAATTTCCTGAGTGCTGCTAGTGGACAAACCCCAAGGGACAGTCTTTCCGCAAGCTCTTTTGGGATGCTGACTAATCATCCACAGTAAATACAACGTTCAGTGACAAGCAGCTCTCTGTGATAAAGCTCTGTATCTGCCAGGTTCAGAGAGCATCAGAAGGGGAATCCAAAACCTGTAGTTTATGAGAGGGAGATGTTGAACTGGTTTCTTGCAGCTTGAAGCAGTAGCTGCAAGTGCTTTAGGATGAATACGAGAGGTACGGACCACTGTATCTGTAAAAATTCAAATTCTCTTGCTTGACTGTGGTTCATTTTATTGTCACCTTGTGTGTTGGCTCATGACACGTTACCACAGAGGACTTTCTCTCCCTGCAGACGCTGGTGTGGGGGAAGTGTCCCAAATGGTTTTGTAAAAATTCATTGATTTTAAGGATTTCTAGGACTCTTAGCCTGAACTGTTCTTTTCCTGGTTTGATATATTTTCAGGCTTAATTTCTCCATCACCTTTGAGATTACTGGGGATTTTTTGTTTGGTTGGTTTTTTCCTGTTTGGATTGGGGTGGGTTTTTTGTTGCTTACTTTTTTTTCCATATCTGCCCTTTTTCAAATCTACCGTAACCTAAAATAGAAGCAACTGAGAGTTTGTTACATGGTAATTATAATATAATTACAGGTCTGATTTTTAAGTCAGTTGAGATTAGAGAAAGCAATTTTTAACCTGTCACCTAAGAAGATCAACAGGAGATACAATTTGCCTTTGAATTAGAGTTACTAACTTTGAAGCCTGAAGTTGGTGGTACACACTTTTCCAAACACAGGTAACATCCAACTGCTGAACACTAAATAGAAATTTCCTGTTTCTTCATACATAAAGACGTTGGTTTTATTTACACTCCTACCTATTCTAAATGTGGAAACAGTAATGAAAAAAACCACTGTTGAGAAAAGTTACCCTGTGGAAAAAGGCATTTGAAAAAATACATCATGCCTTGAGAACTTCATCTATTTGCATACAGAAATGTCTTGAAATGATTTTAAATTATCCCATTTAATTGATTAAAAATAAATCTAAACTGTAGTGTAAATAGCATGAGGAAGGGAGAGGTTGCAATGAAATTCAGTTTTTGGTTCTCTGCTTTTGCATGATGACTGGTAGAAGAGGGAGACTGAGCCAGCTTCAAGAAATAAAGTTCTCATCTACCAAGATCTTTGAAAAGCCAAAGCCTTTGTATTTATCTACACTACCTGTCATGATTGTGCTTTTGTTGCTCTCTGTCAATATTAGCTGATATGTACATTAGTGAAAACGGAAGAAAAGCTTCTAAGCATGAACCATTCCTAAAAACAGACAAACAAAGAAATGTATAGACTTTTGGGGGTAGAATACATTCTAAATTACATGCCAGGAGTATACATTATGCAATTGTATCAGTTTCAGTTTTCACAATCCACTGTAAAATGCAAGAGAACATGATCTCATTGTGTGCCTGGAGAATGCAACAGACTTAAAATACAGTTCTGTCAAGGGTGCAGAGGAATGTTCTCTTCCTCAGAGCGGGAATCTAGCAGACATCAAAATACACGAACTTTTCATTAGAGGAAAAAAGGAGAGGCAACTTGCAGATTAAACAGAAAATAAGCAGTTTGCCATGTAGTTCCAAAAAGATGTTACTGCTGTTACACTTAGAAAATTAATGGATCTTTAGCTTTAAGCAAGTTGCGCAATTTAGGGATCACTGTATAAAAGAATGCCATATGTAATCAATCAGAGTTCCAGAAATGGGTTGCTTACAGCATTCATCCATTAACTCATTTCCTTGAAAAGTAAAAGGATCACAAATAGAAGAAAATCCAGACTTGTTAAATCTCATGTGCTGCCTTAAAAAAGGGGGGTGAGGAGTTATAAAATAAGCTCTAGGTTACGCTAAAGCATGAGAAGTTTGCTAAGATTAATCAAATCTTGTGAAAAAAATTATTAAGACATGCTGAAATAAAAGTATATTAAAAATGCATTCAATTTTATAGTCTTTATTCAAAGTTAAGTAATTCCTTTTCTACAGAAACAAGTTGTGGCAAATAGACTAAGATAAAAATTATCTTTTTTTACTTTCAGATTGTGTGTGTTAAGTTTTGTGGGGCAATAATTCCCTTATGCAAAACAAACTTGGAAATGTGTATAATGGCAGACAACACATGGAGAGTATTGCACTTGACGTCTGAGCCTTGCATCCCAGACTCATTACCCACTAGTTATATTACAAAACAAAGTTGAATGCAGTTCTGAACACATACAATACAGGTTAACATGAAACTTTTATAAATCAAATGAAAAACTATCCATTTAACATACGTTACTGAAATTACCATTCTACAGGGTGTGAAAGATACACAAATACCATAAATTTGCTAATGATTTTTCTTTTATTTAGTTTAACTCTTCAGTGAATAGAAGCAATAGTATTAAAAATGTTTTGGCCACTCTCAAGGTCCAGCCTCAGGTCAAAACAATATTCATGAAAACAACAGAAAGACTTTTTCATCCCACTCACCACACACAAACCCACTCATAATTTGGTGGAGAAAAAAGAAGAAAAAAACGAACTTTTGTACAGTGCTACAAGATAAAAATAACATAGTTAATTAAAAAAGATGAACACCACTCTTGTTTCTAGGGTGAATGCCAAGTAAGATCTTGAAAGTTCTTGAAATCTGGGGGATTAGTCAGAATTTATGATCTAAATTAATGCTGTTAAAGTAATGGCTCATATGAATGAGCCTAGTTCTTGGATATCCCTCAATAATAGAGACCTTCCTCACCAAGCCCTTCTATTTTCTCTCTTCTCATGAATTCCTAGTTATTTGAGTGATTTCCATCCTGATGATTTTGAAGGTGCACAGAACATTTATAGTACAGTCAGTCACAGCAGGGAAATGACAGAAACATACTGCCTGATTTCTGTACATCTTTGATAATTTGGGGAGAGGTGGCTAGGAGGATTGATTGGACTGTAAACATTGTCTACATACCAAATTGGATCTTCGCTGATGATCAGAAGATGCAAGTGATGGGAAGGGAGTGAGTAGCTTTGTGAAATGAAATCTCCTGTAGGAACAGAGAATGTAGACCACCAAGTGTTTGATATGAAATGTGAACACCACTTTGTTAGTAACGTTTGAATACTGAAATGTATTTCAAAATTGAAATGGGTGACCTACAGAAGAAGGGCTTTCAACTCTAATATTGAGTGGCAGAATCAGCCTTCTCAGAAACAGAACTTAAAAGGTATTTAATAAACAGTATAGATTTTTATTACTTTAAAAGTAATAAAAATACTTTCATTTCTTTCAGAGAACATTTGTCATTTGATGACTTCTACATGAAAAACAAAAGAGTAACAGATAATTTACATGGGCTAAATCCAGATTTCCCTAGTCCCTTAGGCAATCGTGACCCAAGTGGAATCTGAGACAGAATCCAGGTGCCAGCTTTGCCTACCGTGAGTTTATCCATGTGCCAGGAAAACAGGATTTGGTCCCACGTGTAACTTGCACTGACGTCTGTGGGAGTCTAGTGGTTGGAAGGGCTGCAGATGCAAGCCTTTGTCTGTGCACAGTTTCCATTATGAGATATGCAGGAATACTGAAGAGTACAGATGTGAACCTGCAATTAGTCTGTTCCAGTTTAACGACAGCCATCATTTCCTTCACACTGCAATCATTTGGTATTTAATACACGATTATAGCATCACCTTCTTTCCAAAGGCATCTGATACTGTTTAATTCGCGTTGCACAGAAATATATACTATAGGTTCTAATCCACTATTAGACAGTATTATCCAGTTTGTTTAAACAAAACAATCTTTGTAAACCAAAACTAATAGTTTCACTGAAACTAGATCCTCATCTGTAGCCATTGACTCCAGTAGGCTTTGATCAGGCCCTAAAACAGGCATGGGTCAGAGCTAGCTAACATATCAGTCTCGCGTCCAGGCACTGTAGAGTATATAGAGACTGAAGTTGCACAGAGTTTGTAAATAGTTATTACAAAATGGACATCGAGTTTTTTAGCTCAAATATATGATTTACCATAGGGAATGTAAACATAACTGTTTGTCTGCGAGTGTGTCGATGTACCTTTGATTTCTAAGTCGTCTTTTGTAAGTACATTCCTATCTACATTTTGACCATCTGTTCCAGAGTACTAAAAAATGCAGAGGAAAAGTGATATTAAAAAGTAAAGTAAATTATTGTTAGCTTAAAATAGCCCAATGTTGTAATTTTTTATGCCAGCATGTTAGCTGATTTTTTGGGGGCTTTTTTTTTCCTAGTGCTGTGCATGATAACAGCATTACAGTTTAAGAATTTATGGCAAGTCATTAGTAACTAGCTAAAACTGAGCTTTAAAAATCCTCATTAACGTCATGGAAATGAATATGAAGTGGAATCCATAGATCTATTTGTTGCTTAGTTTGAAGAAAAAAAAAAAAAGAGGCCCAAAATTGCTGAATACATTATTTCACACATGAATAAATCGTTTGGCTGCCGGCATTGAAAGAACCTCACAATTTTGGATATATCAACAAAAGAATACTGCCTTTGTGTGTGATACTGAGTCTTTGTGTATGAACTTTTTCCGCATGTGAAGGGCTCCTGCAACAGTTCATGTAATGGTCCAGCATGCGAGGTTTACTCTGAGTGCCTAAACGGGATGTAAATGGTGAAATGGAGTTCTGGTAATCCTCTGGTTTAAAGTTTCTCTACTGGAGTCTCTAATTTACAAATATTTCTCTTTTGCTCTCTCTACTAGAATTTAAAGGAAAGAGAAAAAAAAAAAGCATTCTATGCCTGGAACAGAAACAACTCTGCAAGTGAGTAAGGGCTTGAGTTAGCTTTCCCTGAGATAACCCCAGGGACTGGGTTCTTAAAGAACATCAAAAAGCAACAAGGAAAGAGGGGAACAGGACAAGAAAGAAGAATTAGAGAGGAGATGTTTCTGTATACCTTCGATACACAGAAGATAGGCAATAACACTACTTGTTTCTGATGAAAAAGTATTCAGTCACACAGGTGATATGAGGAACCTCCAAGCTCAGTAGTTTAAGCAGCATTCATGAAAAAATTATCTTTTTAAATTTAAACCAGCCCACCAAATAGACTGGTAGAAATACATTCCTAAACACAAATATATGGGATTGTGTGTATGAACAAAGTAGTATACAGCTCATTGTATATACCTAATTTCACAAAAATAGGCTTAAATACGATAATTTTTAATCCTCAGTATTAATGAGAAAATTAAAAATATTTGTGATGCTATTTTTTTAAGATGGGGGGCTTTAATATTACAGGTGGGTTTTTTTTAATATTTCTACTAACCTTTACCACTAATATGTTATCTATAGTTTTCCGAACACAGGATATATTTTCTCTAACAGAATGATTATACACTGCAACGTGCAAACAAATATCACATAATCAGCTGAGAAGAAACAAGTGGTTTTAGATTTCCTGCCGGTAAAACTAAGTTTGTAGTGTCAGAGGTGCTAATAGAAATCTGCAGTCATGGCCCCTTTTTGCTTTTCTTCATTCTTGTAAGTTACATTTTTAAAAGTGGTTGTTGAGCCTCTGTACAGTGGATTTGTTTCCTAAAAAAACAAACAAAAACAGAAGAAATGGAGTCATGCGGTGTTTAACTCATCTTGCCATTGCTTCAGCTGCAAGCAGATGTAGCTGCACGCCACTGCCTTGAGCGTACCTCTTCAGCCAAGGGTCCATGATCCCTGACCCAGTGGTATGATGCAGGTTGTACATGCACCAGCTCGTACCACTCTGCTTCCCAACGTGCAGGAAAAGAGGATTTGTGCTCTACTTTGTGAGAAGCTTGGGCCAGATATCTGCCTGTCTGGCCCAGCAGTTCATTCCCAATGGGCTATGCAGGCTGTCCGTGGAAAAGCTGACACACATTTCACAGACCTCCTGGGTCAAAGAGGATGTCCTCCTCCTATGGATTTGTTTATAGACATTTTTTGAATCCATGCAAATGTTTGTCGTCTAGAATATCTTTGGAAATAAATCCTATGCTTTAACCAAATGCTGTGTAATGATGGTTTTTGGCTTCTTTGGAGCCTGCTATCTCACCGTGCTTGTATAGGAAAAGTCAGTGAACAAATGCCCCATCTTCAATTTCCCCAGTCATAATTTTAAAGTCCAATATCACACTCTCCTCCCGCTATTTCTTTTTCCTAGTGAGGACTTCTGGTCTATTCTTTGTACAGAAGTAATTTCATACCTTTGATTATTTTAGAATAGCCTTCAGCAGCTCACTTATATTCCAAGCCACTGAAATCGAGACTGGCCTATACGAGGCAGCACAAACAATCTAGGGTCAGGAACACGCTTCCCTTCCCATCTGTCTCCCAAAGTAGAGTAATGCACATCATCAAACAATACTTTATCAAATATGTCCGATACAATTTGCGTGGTTGGACCACGCAGATGTTGTAGTTGGACCATTCTAAAAACACAGGTGGTGTCTCAGCGGTGAGGTGTGACTTGTCACGGTCGTCTTGCTTGAGCCCCCCAGACTACCATGCATTGGGAGAAGGGCAAGTCCCACCCGGGCTTTTTATCCTGGCCTCTCATCATTCCCTTCCTATCATTTCCTCTTGCAACAGAGAAGAAAATTAAAATGCTTCTATCAAGTGTATCCTTCCCTCTTACCATACGTAGCTCTCCCAATGGTTTAAGAAAACGTTTTCAAGTAGCCTTGCCTGTAAGTAACTGGTATTTCCCATCTCAAAAGCTGAAAGGCTGGCAGTGTCCATCCGTGCAGAAATGTTGCAATCACAGGGCTTTGTACGAGAATGGAGCCGGGTGAACAGCAGCATATTGCCTGTCCTCCTGACACCCACCAGAAATGCTTACTCAACATGCTTTTTTTCAAAGAGCCTCAGAAGTCTTAAAGCTTTTGCAAAAAAGCAAAAAAGTCAAGGGCAGAAAGGAAAGAAGAAAAGGGAACATGTGGTATAAGCTTGCATTAGACATCTGCAAGCTATAGATAGAAGGTAGGGCCTGAATTTCTCTGTCCTTTCACCTACATTTTGGACAGCTTACATTCATTGCTCCTTTGTGTGAGTGAGCTCTCGTCATGACAGAGGCCGTCAATAATCTCTCTTTCCTAAAATGGGTTCTGTTTCTGGGAAGAGGGGTACACCTCTGATAATTACATAGGCAGCAAACAACTTTGCTAAGATTAATCAAAGGCGAGGTACTAATTAAAAAACAACTAATAAAAAATGTTATCTACACACTTTTACATGTGGAAGAAATTAAAGCAGGAGATCGAACTCTAGCTATTTTTCATCCCTAAAAAAATCGTAACTTTACTTTATAGAATACTAAATGTAGTGAAAAACTACCAGTAAAATCTATCAATTTACAAGAACAAAACCAAAACATAGAATTTTAAAGGCAGTTGTGCATCATGCAACCAAATTAAAGAACCTCGTATAAAATCAATGCATTTGACGTACCATTTGCCATTTAACTTTTGATTTTTCTGCTTCAAACTTGGCCACCTCTTTTCGGTCTTGAACTGACACCAGTAATTTCCATATACAAAGTAAAACAATGCCAATGAGAAGGATAGCAAGGGTGACACCCACCATTATCATTGGGATATTTGGAAGCTGTGGGCAATCTGTGGAAACAAAACCAATTATGACTGTGGATATCCAATCAATAAATTTTAGGCAATTAAAAACAGCCAGGAGGCATGCTGGGCTTCTCATTTGCTGCGAGCTGTGCATGCCTTTTCCTTCAAGTCCATGTTATTTCCCTCCTGCTAGCTTTCTAAAGGGTTTGTGAAACTGGCTGAAAAATATTGCAATAAAATTTTAAAAAAATTAATTGCTAACTTCTTCCCCTGCTCTTTTACTGTGTCAATTAGCAGCTGCTGGATACAGACCCAGATTCTGAAGAGGAAAGTTAAAAAATTATTTTCAGATTTGTGTCAATATAATTCTAAAAAAACAGGGCTGAATTGACAAGATTATGAATTTTACAATGTTACGGCTGAAGCTCTACTTCAATCAACTGATATTCAGTGTGTTGCAGAGGAAACTGCATTTCACTCTTGAAAGCAATGAGGAAAAAAATCCATTAGACTTGCTGAAAACATTGGACTGAACAATTTGAAGGAATTTTGCATTTCAAGTTCTGCAATAAATGTTATCATACAATATTTCAGAGAGTCAAAATTAAAACTGAAGTTTTTGCTTTGCCAAAACACGAAGAAGTTTGATTATTTTAATATTAAAAAGTATTGCTTATGAAAGCCTGTGAATGCTACTATTTTATAATCTGAACCATGGTTTAAGAAAAATGCATGTCAGTCTTATTTGGCTTACATGATTGTATTTGTAGTTCACATATTATTTTTTTGCTTGATGTCATCATTTAACTAATTCTGAGGGGTCTGGTTTGAGCAGTGGGTTAACGCTCGGGCTACTGGTGCCATCTTGATTTCGGTTCCATAAATGAAATCAATATCTAGAGCATTTCTGGAGGTCTCATCTCAGTTCACGCTCGCATGCATCGCCGCTGCCACGGCACAATAGTTTCGAGGCCCAGGAGCAGAACAGCAGCTGACAGCGAAGCTGGTTATTGCAGCGTTGTGGGAGGGCCACTACACAGCGTTTAATGAACTGTGCCTTCCTTAGATATTTCTTTCACTTTTTTTTTTCAGATCTAATTAAAATGCATAGTAAATGTATTTAATAAAGAGAAAATCTTACCCTTAAATTCTTGAGTCTTAGGGGTGTAGTTTACAAAGGGATGTGCTTCTTTAGTACTAGCTTTGTTACAACCATCTTTGCTGTAATAGCAACCTATACAAAACCAGGCTACTCTTCTCATGGTAGAAGCTGCTTTTTTGCGCAGTGAAATCACTTTCATTCTCACAAGTATGCCAGAGAAAGGCTACCCAAAGGGTTAACAAAATAAACACCATTTGTGCCAACAGAACGAGGTTACAAACCTGCATGGCTTTCCCTAAAAGATAACTAACGTTTAGCACTGAGACACTGAGTGTGTCCAAAAAAAAAAGAGCATTTTTATTGCCTGGAAATGAAACTGTTTGGCAGCTGAAAAGTGGTGTCTGTGTTCTCTTCTGTCTTAAATGATTAGGAGCTTTAATGAAAAATCAGTAGTGAAACAACAGCAAATAAAGAAGTAATGTTAAATGAAAGGATATAAAGAGATCTGTTGAATATCTGTTAGTTATGCAAAATATTCAAAACTTAATGATACTGCAACATTAAACGTAATTATAAATATATTTTAGAATTTTATCAGGTATACCGAATCAGATAGTCTTTTGGACATTTGTCCATCTATAAAATATATGTCATTTCAAAGTCAATTAGAGTTTTCTCATATAATGCAAATGACATTTGGTATCATCATCTTAGAATTCCACAGGGCTTTAGAAAACTTACTCTTGCAGCCCAGGGATCATTCTGCCCATCTTTCATGAAGGGCCAAGTATTTGTTTTACTACGGCATTAATTAAGTACTTGAGGAGGTGCTCTTTTGGCTGGGCACAGGAGAGCTACAAACACAAGGAGGTGCAGTGCTGCTTAAAAGAGCTCAGCTTCTAGATAGCTCACCCTGCCTGTGTTTTTAAATCAGATTTCACGTAGAGAAAGCAATATTCACTGTTTACCTTTCTGTTCTATGCTATGAATGACTGTCCTTCGCTGTTCATCCATAGCCAGTAGAAATGTGGTTATACATTCATTTTCCCCCTGCAAAGAGCAGGGAATAGATTTATCCTCCGAATAATCTGCAGAGAGAGGGGAAAACGTCATTCATCAGATCAAATGAAATTTAACATGTAATAACGAGAGACTGCTGGCATCATGTTTGTCACAGCCTTGTCTGTGGATGATAAAGAGTGAAAGACGAAAGTAGAAATACCCTCAGAACTTCTACTAAATTTGATGACTTTTCTTCCAACCCAAATTTTGTTTTGTTTCCGATTTTTCACTTATATTTCCAAAGAACTGATCCAGGTGTTGTCAATCTGCACTGACCATCTAGTGCACCTTATTAATCTAGTGTACTGCGAATTCCAATGAATTGGAAGTGCTTCCAAGATGCTTAACCACCAGCTGTCTGGGAAATGTAACAGTCCCCGATTATAGGACAAAGTCAACAGTATGTTCTCTTTGGTTTACAGCTACTCCTACTGTGTCTAGATTATGTTTCAGAAGTACATCTACATACATCAAACAGCAATGCATACAGTTAAAAGGGCTGCCATTTGTTTCTTCCACAATAGCCCTCTCAAAGGTTAGTGCGTCCAGTACTGCCACAACAGTAATTATAGATTAACAACAGAAAACTGCGATTCTGGGACCTTTGTAATGTGATTCCAGGAGAAGCAGATAAAAAGTGACCTGAGATGACAGTCTGCCCCCCTTTATTTGCCTCTCCATTTAATGTAGATCTGCACAAAATCTTAATCCATTTTTTTCCAGATGATTCCTAACTGGGAAACCTTTTCTGCGGAGAAAAGTTCATTCAAAGGCAACAGGGAGACAGGAGGAAGCTGGCTGTGAGGGATGATATAAAGCAAATAAGACGACTGAAAATTGAGACTACAGGTCCAGAGCCAGAAATGCTGTGATTTGGAAAATAACCGTTATATAATATTTTTACGGAGCAAAAATATCTGACCTTATAACTGTGTGCAATAACAGTTATTGCTGAACACTTATTACGTTTCCATATAACCCGTGATTTGAATAGCATTGGAAATCTAGGTAAGCTTTTCAATAGATTTTTAGAAAAACTTCTTAGGTTTTATTTTTAGAGGTAAGAAAAAACAGTAAGCTTCTCAAACATTTCTTTAAAAATAATTGTCGCTTTCCATTATTTCTTACCCATTCTTACCCATTCAAAACTCTTACTGAAATTTCATAAGCAACTGTGCTAAAAATCTTCAGTCCTCAAACTTCAATATGTAGAGTAATGAAATATAAAGTAGGAATCAGACAGGAATATGGATTTTAAAGAAACCTATGGTACATAAAGAAGTAAGTGCTCACTTTTTTTCTTTTTTTTTTTTTTCATCTTGCTTATTATCATAAGGTTTGGTCTTACAGAAAACACTATTAAACACCATAGAAAATATGAAAGTATAAATAGTTGACTACCCTACAGTCATTTTCTCTGCTTGTTATAAAAAGAGAATCTCATCTGGTTGGATTTTAATGGAAACATGCTCTTGATTTGTGATAATCTTGTATTTAACTGGTTGCCTGTCCTTGGTGGCAGAGCAATGTGTTATCTGTCAAGGTGACAGGCAGACAAGACTTGCTGATTTAACAAGATTTGGTTTTTGTTAGAAGGGCCACAAACTGCAGACGAAGTGTACTGAATTAATGGCACTCATTGCCAGGTCACAATTCCAGTAACACTGTCACAGGTTTTGCAATATTTGTTGTTTCCCAACTCTTTTAAGCAAGCAGATCCAAAGAATATTAGCTTGCTTTTAAAAAAAAAAAAAAAAAAGGAAAAGGGTAGTTGTTAGCTATCCTGAAGGCAGAGAAAAACTTGCAGGCATATTCCAAGTATCATCCAGAAGGCAGTAACTGCAAATATATTAATTATTTTTAAATTGTAATTTTTAATTTAGTGTCATAATTTGAGACCAAGGGGAGCAGAAATCTGATTATGTGCAAGGATGTAGAAATGAAAGCAAAGATGCAAGTTCAAGCTATTCAGAACCCAGCTCACGCTTAGTGTTTTTATTTCTCTGATGTCATTTTTAGGATGAGGGATCACTAAGAGAGACTATTGCATAGATTATTTTCAGTTCATCAGCACAAAAATTTGCCTAGGTAAACTCCTGTAATTTACACCTGTGTAATTTTGTGTTCTGCAGTGAATCATCATACTTTTCCCACTTCTGCCTACAGCCTAATTCCATTCATTTCAATGGTATTTGAAATCACTGGAGTCACACTAGAATAAGAATTGGGTAACAGTGGCAAGCTGGAGCCTCGAAGTGCGAAAGACTTTCCTAGCAGATACTTAGATAAAAGATTCAACCAAAAAAAAAAAAAAAAGACTGTAAATTTAAATGTTGTTATGCCCTTTCTTGTTTGTCTTCTGCTCAACAAAATGCTTTTTTTGAAGTTTCATCTCACATCGAGTCAGAACAACGGAGCAGCGCCGATACAGAGGTTTATTCAGGCTCCAGCATCCACTTCGTTGCTGCACTGAGAATTTGTGTGGTGTCAACACTGTGGGGTAGGAAAAACTCCGTTTCTCCAAGGAAAGTGTAATTGTCCCTGTTGGGATTTTGGCAGGAGCAGCCTGGTGCCTTGTGGCCAGGGTGGTGGCAGGAGCCGCTTTTTAGGAATTGTGGTTCCTCCTGGGTAGCGAGTAGAGCAACAAGGGCTCCTCCTGGCAAAGGGGGGATTAGCCTGATTTAATATTCAAATATTAAAAATGGATGAAAATAAATATTCAAAAGCGATGCCTGCTGTGGAGATAAGCCCAGTAAATGTGAAGTCATCAGCACCTCCAGAGCTGCTGTGCCATCCCGTGCCCTGCTGGATGCCCAGGCAGAGAGGCTGCCCGCACCGCGGCCGCGCCGGTGACCCTGCTGCGGGGGAGCGGGAGGAGAAACCCCCAGCACCCACAGAACCGAAGCAGAGGAGGCGAAAGGCACGGCTCAGAGGCTAAAACAGGCATTCCCAGGAAACAGGAAAATGTAAAGCCTGTGCCTTTTTTATTGCTCCACAGTTCCAGTCATTGTGTTGCAACATATGCATGCAGAAGAGAAAGTAAATCTTTAGGTGCTAATATTTTATTTAACCAAGAGCTATTTCTAGTTTTCAAAAAGCCTTGAAGCATTAAAGAAACTGAAATATAAACCAGAAAGAAGCAGTATGCTACCATATGAAGTTTCTCCATAATCTGTCTTAAATATTATGTGGTGGTCTAGTTATACTACTTTCAAAAATTTTTTTGTTTAGGTAATACAGTTTTGATTCTAGAATTCTTTTTTTTTTATTATTATTTTCAAGATTTTTTCTTCCCCTCAGGACTTCTTAATGAAGCTACCTCCATGCCAAAACCAATCCTTTGAGCTATTACATAAGCATTTAAGATGAAACACAGTCTGCAACATCTTTTTTTTTTTTTTTGAGGGGTTAGGATGGGAACAGTTATCCAGCCTTCACTACAGCAGTAACTACTGTAACTGCTGCAAATAAATTTTAAATCTAAAGAATTAGCTGACAGTCCCAATCAGGGAAGCACAGGCATGAAAAAAGGAAATAAGCAGGAACAGGTGATGATGTTGTCATGCTCATATTCCTGTGACCTCTGTGTGTGGGAACAGAGCCATATAAGTGACTGTTCCTGCTCTTGATTAGTATTCATTATATTTGAAAGTAGAATGTCTTATATATTCCTAGCTACAAATATCTGCCATCTGGCAATAGCAGACTGAAAACTTTACTAACTACACAGATACAATAAAAGTGCTCGTACGTTTTTGAAGCTTGTAAAGATATTTTTATATTTTTTAAAAAATACTAATGTCTAGAAAGGCAAAGCGGAATAATAATATTAACAAAAATACAAAACTAGAATTAGTTTTCCTTACAAGGGCAATATTTGCAACTTTTGAGGTCTATGTTATGGAGTAATGTCATCAAAAACAAAACGTGTAGCTTGCTTTCTGGAAAGATGTGTATCAGTGAAACTTATGCATGCGTGCAGCTCTGGATGGGCTTCCAGCAGTTTGCAGGCACAATCCTTAGATGTGCATACAGCATTCTGCATTGTCATCCTAACTTTTACATTTGTCTGATTTAATGCTTATGTTCACATCTGTGGTGTGGATATAATGCACCTATGTCCTGCCTCACCTAACAATTGCATTTTGCCATAGGATTGGGGTTAGAGTTGCCGTAAGAATAAATACAGACTGCCTACTGTACAGGCAAGCACTTTCCTCTACAGGAAAGAAAAAGACTTTGATGTAGTATTTCATTTAAAGTTATATTTTTTTCTGACAGTACTATTTTATTCAAGGTTAATTCCTATTCCAAAAATACCCATTGATGGAGGGCAGTTTTGAATTACAACAAGGAACTGAAGGATGTGCTTAGCCTTTAGGATACTAGGAATGTCTCAATAAAACCTGACAAGAAGCAGAACGTCTTTGCCACAGGTTAAAGGGCTGTGTCTAGTTGCCAACTGCAATCAAGAGTCTCCATAAGGACTGGAGTCAGGTTTTGCATTTGTATAGTAAAAGAAGCCACACTGGAACTCATGGTGCAGGCGTGACTTAACCTCAGGGGCTTTCATCAGCCACTGATTTGCAGGGACTAGTATTTATTACATTCTGTCCTTTCTTACATAAACTGCTTAGAAAGTAGGCATGATCCAGTGAGATAATTAACCTGGAGGGGCAATACCAGCCCTGATCTGCATTTCCTACTTACCACAGAAGAACTGTAGACAGACAGCAATTGCCTTAGGATCCCTAATATAATTCCACGGCAGAAAAACAAGGCTACTTTCAAATATAAAATTACTGAAAGTAGAAACTATCACTAACCGCACACACACAGAAAAGGAAGATTGAGTGTACAAACCCTCTGCAGTGCTGACAGTTGCATCAACCAATTTGCATTTTTCAGTGCATTCTCCCGGTGACTTGTCGTCAGAAGCCAAGTGACATTCCACACAGCTCCTGTGGAAAATAATTCAGTGGCTCATCAATCTCTGCCTGTCACAAAGGAACTATATAAAAGCCAGTTTGTATGCATCTGCATTTTAAAAAGAAGCTAAACAAAAGATCTTGTGCTATGGATACAGTAGTTCTCAGAAATATGATAGGTATTGCCACCAAAAAAAAACCCCAACCAAAACCAAAAAAAAAACCCCACCTGAGTAAAGGTATTTTGGATAAGCTCTCTCGTGTCCTCTTTTCTCTCCCAGCTTATTAGCTACCAGACAGAACCCCAGGCAACATTATTCATGTAGGTCTATCAAAGACATGGGGTTACTCACACATAACATTCATTTTCAAAAATAAATATCCTGAAATAAGCTCACACTAAATACCAGCCAAAGGAATGCCTATCAGATGAACAATATCTGAAATCGACTTCAGAGAGATCAAGCTGGGGCACCTACTATAAGTCTTCCTTTGTTGAAAGTCTATTGAATAATGTATTAAAACACTATTCAGGTGTCTCTACAGATGTCTCTTGGATGTGATTACTTGACTCAGGAATTACTTACTTAGATGCTAATTATACTAATGCAATTTATGGGAAAGTTACTTACTTTAATGGTGGAATGACAGAAATATTATTTAAAAACACAGAGTCTAAACCAATTCCTTTAGAAGTCTCTGAAAACCTTCCCAGAAATTAAATGAGGATTTTAATAAATCCAGAGTTCATTCATGGAAAAAGGAAACAATGAACAGAATTCATATATGAAAATTTTTGATGCAAAATGTATCTTGCTGATTCTTCACAAATAGCTTCAGCCGGACTGAGGAGCTGAGACTCGGAGAAGCAGCCTGAAGGACTGACTGCTTAAAGAAAAGGAAAGAGAAGAACTGCAACAAAACATCCAAAAAAACCCTGGCCATCTCCTGTTGCATTGAGTTACATATACCCATGGGAATATGCTGAGGCTGCTGAGATTATCTTCAGGGGATGGAGATGACCTTATCACTCTCTCTGGAGGTGGTGAATACTAAAAACGAGCTGGTAATGGGATAGCCTCTATCTCATGGAGACAAATTCAGTGTTGTTGGTGGTTCTGTCATATTTGCCATGCTTCTCAAACTACCACTCTTTTTCTCAGCTGCCTAGCCATTAATCTCAATCCCCTTTGACCTGGTCTTTCAGCTCTCTCGGTTACCCTACCCAGGTATTCCCAATGTTCTCTCTCTTTTGCCTTTCCCTGCCCTGCGTTTCAGCAAGGGAAGTGACTGCAACAGAGAGAAAAGATTTAACACTGCATACAATATACATGTTTAAATAGGCTAATGTAATGTCCAACGTGTAACTTTATATTTCTTATTCTCTGCCAAATTGAGCAGAGCAAAGCAACAGCATTGTCCTTCGTGATTAGAGCAGTTGCATGCAGAAGTTCTCTTTACTTAAAGCTTTGAACAAACTGTTTGGCTTGGTTTTGTAGGTCCCATTTAGCACTAACATAAATGATGATTAAATCACATGCCACAGAATAGCTTCTCATCTCAGATACAGTGTAGACTGCAATGACAGGCATGAAAATACAGTGGTGGAGAGCTGGTATGGAAGAGAATGGGCCTCAACTCTCAATAAGTAGACATGACATCGTCATGAAACATTAATGCAACTTGCACTGACTCAGCGCTCAGCAAGCAAAACCAGGGTCGTTAATAACATGTATTCTGTGAAGCCTAATTCCACTTCTAGCTTAAACTTCTACTGAAGCCTGTTCATTTTGGACTGACTTTAGCCCTGCAAGAGCTCATGCAATACAAGCATAAGCATGGGTGTACTTAGAATGGTCAGCTTTATGTCACACGTATTTTTGGTTCTTTTCCTATCATGCACCATAGCATACACCATGCATCACAGCAGGAAAGCTACATAAATTTTGTATGCTCAGTGAACACAAGACACTTCACCATTTACAATCAATTTATCAACAACTTATACAGGACGTACAGCTACCCACTGATTTCATCCCCAGACTGTGACCTAGTTTATCATAGTTGGGCCTCTTTAATTCAGCCAAGCTTAACTGAATTGGGACTATGAATTTGCACATGTGTAAAGCTTGAGCGGATGGCGTCACCTTATTAATTGATATGCATGAGAACAGTCATACAAATGCCAAATTTTCCTGTGAGTCCTCATTTTTGCTGTAGCAGCTATGCTGGGATGTTTTCATTCTGTACTGAGGACTGGAAGGAGGTTTATCTGTTTCTGTCTGATGTTATCATATAAGGCCACCATTCTGGTTAGTTGTACAGCCAGGGACAGCAGTGGAAGTGTGATGTTTTACTTGTGCTGCTTGAAGGTGATTAAATTGTTTTCCATAAAGTTCTTTTGTACAAAAGCAATGCTGATAAATGGTTGATGTACGAGTTATGACCACCCTTCTCAAAGGGCAAAGAAGCTCTTGGGTTCTGGTCTGTAAATCCAACCTACAGTAGCGGCAGTAAGCACACTGCTGAGGCAGTATAGGAAACAGATACCTGGATGATACAAACATCAGAGACGTAAAACCAGCACATTACCGCCTGAAACTGCAAGGGTCACTGCAGAGAGGGCATTTTTCACATGTTTGGCCTGAAGCCCCCGGGTGGGTGCAAGCACACGACCCACAGACGCATTCGCCTCTCCCGCTGCACAGCGTCCCATCCTCAGCAATGCAGGCGCTGGTGTCAGTTGTGCAATTACAGTATTCACCAGTCCATCCACTGTGGCACATGCATTCCCCACAATCACAGTCACCATTGCCTGGAAAAACATTTATTATACATCAAATCAGTCTCTTAATAAGAATCTGAATGATGGCCTTTAAAATCGTTCCCCTTAATAGCAGATATTTTCCCCTCTCCAAATCATCTCACTCTTAAACATCCTTCTTCCTCCCCCAGCATTTTCAATTTTAAGCCAGAGGATCACATTTTCGCTTAGGCTGGCTGTAAGCCAGGGCAGCTCCATTCTCTTCACTGGATCCTCCACACAGATCTTATCTCCCAACAGCACACAACCTAATGGGTAAATCCTCTTTCATTTACAGCAGCATGATTTCAGTCTTTCTATTCAGCACAATCTCAAACTGGTTCCTGCCAGTTTAATGCTATTCCCATTGTTTCAATAGAATCACTTCTGATTTATGATGGTATAGCCCAGGAGAAAAACTATAAATACAAGTTTCCAAATTCTGATTGTATCTTACTAAGATAAACCAAGAATCATTGAGGTTACTGGGTTAAAATGATAAAAGTACCAGAATTATCCTAGAAGTGATTAAGATTAATTAATTAAGATGGCTATGCTTTGATAATTATGTCAGAGTGAAACTGTACACTGGCTAACACCAATGTATGTCAATATACTTACCTAAACTTCCTTGGAGCTACAATCATCTACAGCCATTAAAAGTCTGACGCAGTGTGATGGTGGCTGATACGCTCCAATAAAGCCGTGCCAACTTACGCTAGCTATGGAGTGGTTAAAGGGGTCTCATTTTTAAATTTGAAAACAGGGTTAAAAATTCTTTCTTGTTCTAAGTCTAAAGATCATTCAGAAATAGTAAATTATACTTTATACAGAATTGATTGCAACTGAATATATGATGAAAATACAGATTCACAAGCTCATAGCTAAGAGTGAGACAGCAAAGCTCTAAAATGCAGACATTAAAAAAAGCGTCAAGGGACCGTACCTCCGCACTGGAGCCCTCTGTGTCTCACACACGAGAAGTCATCGCATTCACAGCGTGGCCCATACACCCTTCCGTACAGGGACGGGTGGCAAACGCACTGCCCGCAGTAGCAGTCGCCTCTCCCGCTGCAGGAGCTCCGCTCTGCCGAACCCTTGCAGGAGCTGGCGCCGAGGGCGCTCTCCTCGCATTCGCAGCGTGGCCCCACGTACCCCGGGCTGCAGACGCACACCCCGCACTCGAACGATCCTTTCCCTTCGCTGCATTTTGGGCTGTTCGTCTCAGCCTTTGCCTGACAGTTACAGCTGCACTGGGGATGAAGTTCGATTTCCAGCGTGTCACTGAGGCCCACTGGCTTTACCACAATATGCCTTCTGGTTTTTTCACAAGAGGAGAGACTTACAGTCACATTGAAAGAGACCTGGAAGAGAAAATGGTGGCTGTTCAGAGCTGCAGCACACGTAGCTCTGCGGGGTACTCTGGAAGCACGCGCAGAGGACAGAGCAAGAGGGTCGTAGATACCGCCTGCTTTTTGGTAACTTGTTTGGAGGAAGATTATTTAGTAAAGAGCAAACTCTCTACCTTGGTGTCCTAAATTCTCTGGACTTCATGTCTTTTGAGAATTTGTTCTTTACTTACTGTGTCTCCCACTTTCACATGCGAGCATTTCCTCTGATGTGGGAAAAAGGTCCCGTTGTTACAGATGGCCGTGAAAGAGAGATTGAGCCCTTCTGTCTCTCCCAAGACCTCCAGCTCCACCTCGGACCTCAGCTCCTTAAAGGAAAAAGGCATGATGAGATGAATGGAGTGATAACGCTGCCAAGCGCTGCTAATGCTCCACGTCTGTGTAACGTGGACTGTAACTTATCCCGACTTACACAGAAGTAAATTCGTGGGTTTGGCACTTTATTTACAGACTTCTCTATTGCAAGAAAAATGGGGAACGAGCAAAACAAAGCAAGTGCTGACAGAACCAGCTTTCAGTGGAAAGCAATGGTGGTATCAGTTTAATATCCGCTATGACGGGGCTTATTTCCTGCCCTTGCAGGAGAATGAATTCAGTCTTTTATTAAATCATCTTTCATCACTAAGTGCTCTGCTGACTGCTACAGGTTTTCCTTTAGCTCTGGTCTCACTAAGGAATGGATTTGTGTCCCTGGTTGCATTGCTAGCACCGGACTTTTCCTGATTAGCCAGCCTATGTCAATATTGCCCCCTCTTTATCTCTCCTGGTAGAATCAATCTCTCTCACGGCAGGGCAGGGTCGGAGCTCAGTTCTGCCTCAGTGCGGGGCCTCCATGAGTTAGCCCGATGTTTCCAGGACCAGAGCCAGAGCCGAGTCCCCCGGTGAGCTCCCGCAGCCAAGGGGCCCGCTCCCTTCCTTACTTCTCCTGATGGAAATTCCTGCTTCATGAGCTGTCAGTGCTATTTCAAGTTGCATTCAACAACGGTCTCATTTCTTAAATCGATTTGTTCAATCAAACTTTCATTTATTAAGTGAAAAACTTACTTCCTGAACTCTCTCATACCAGGTTTTTATATTTAACTCTTTAAAATATTTTATAGCAACTCTGCTTACACAACTTAGTCTTAATCCAAAGCCTATAGCAGACCATGGGGAAATTCCCTATGACTTCATTGGACTGTGGATCCAGTAAATGGAAATTTTTCAAAAGTACCTTAGCAATTGCCGAGCAAAAGTCTCACTGACTTGGCTTTGTGCTCTTGCAAGCTTAATTGCTTTACAGAATACCCCCTGCCCTTCAATCAGAGCACGAGGAGCTTGCTGACTTTATTTCAGTGAGTTATTCTAGTAAAGGCATCAGGATGACTCACTGGAGTAAAGGTCTGGTGGGGTAAAACAAACTAAAAGTAGAATAGGTATAAAGTTGTATAGACAACAGCTCCCTGTCCTTTGTACATGTCCTGGATTCCCTGGAACTATGTCTTAGGGTTGGGTTTGGTGGGGTTTTTTAAATGTCTTTTCATGTGGAAAACCTTGTCAGTAAACCAAAGCACTTTAATAAAAAGGACAGCAACATGTCCTGCAAGATGCATTCACCTAATACCCAGTGCTCTTCCCAGCACACAGCCAGAGCAGTAGATCTGTGCCCTGGGCACCAGGTTGGTAACCTTGGTAGTTCTGGATGTGTCCAATTTTTCCTTCACATTTGTTTTCGATTTAGGTACTTATGTTGCTATTAAAACAATGCAGAGATAATAATTTGTTTGCAACAGCTGGGGTCTCACAAAAGGACCAAATATAGCAAACCTCTAGATAAAACTGTGAATGTTGGTATGTGCTAGTGTTACAGGAAATATCACCAAAAAGTCCCTCTTCCACCAGCTGCAAAACTACAAGGCTCAAATAGAGTGCAACTGTGAGAGAAAATTAAATGCTGCTGAACACCAAGTCGTAATGCTTTGAACCCTGGTGTCTGTACTGGGTCATTATGAACATGCCTTGCCGTTGTGCAAGGTCAACATACGCACCTTACGCCACTGAAAACGAATGCATAAACTGTGACAAACTCCAGTTTCTTAGATCTTAATATCTGTGAGGACTTCTAATGGTGTTTTAAATCTACTAAGCTGCCTGGCCATAGTTTGGGGACAAACAGCGGACAGTTTAGTGAGCTTTAAGCCATTCACAGAGAAACATTTGTGGTTCAAAAAATTTTCTGAATGAAACAGAAATTTGTCTAGTGTTACAAAGCAGTGTCACAAACTTATGCCCTTGTGTTACCTGTCCTTTTTTAACGTATTATTTCTTTGGTCTTATTTTCCTGTAAGTGAAAGGACCAAGCACTGAAAAAAGAACAGTGGAATTTTTTCTGAAATTTTAAAATCCTGGAATGACTTTAATCAAATGGCCTGATATCTGTCACAATGCATTTTAGCCTACAGCTCTGCAATACAAAGTTACGCAGAATTCAATGTTAAACAAAGCAGGCAGAAATATGGTTAGAGAAGAAAATGAATCATACTTGGAAAGAACACGAGAACTCCTTGTAACAAATATTTTGACAGCTCAGACTTTCTTAACTTGCTTACTTCCTCTCTGAAGCTTTTAGATAGCAACACATGGTGAATGGCATTAGCAAACCTTGTGTTTGTACAGCAAGGAAAGACTCGAAAGCACTTTAGAAGTGTTAAAAGATTTAGCCTAACTCTACTCTTGGGGGACAAATAGTTATTTATTCCTTTTTTGTGGGTAAAGGCACAGAGACACCAGGCATTGAATTACACTGCTGAGAGTATCATGAGAGGGCTGTGACAAAAATGGAATTAGATTTTCTGTTTGGCATGTGATTTTTAACCCTCATTTCCCCCTTCCCAGTCCAAAAAAATTCAGATGTCTTATGTCAAATAAGGTGGCTTTCAGTGTTTCCTGCTTGGAAGATTTTCAGTCATGAAGCAGTAAGATTGTTAACCTTTAAGGTTAAGTGTAATAAAATGGGCTCCGGGAAATTTTGAGCGTGACATGTTGCTACTTGTACACTTTGTACATCTTGAAATGTAGGTGGGATTTTAAGAACCTATGAGCAACTCCGGCGCATGGTCCAGACATGCTGTACCTGAATGAGGACACGACGAGTTATGGCCCGAAGCGCTGTTCCTGCAGCCGCCTTCCTGCCGCGACGGGAGGGGAGCAAGCACCGAGCCCAGAGCCCCCTCCAAACCCTGCCCACAGCACAGCTGAGCCCAGGACCTGCCGAAACAACTCAGGAGCTGCAGCGGGGTCACCACTGACAGCTCTGGGAGATGATCTGCTCAAAGCACGCAGCAGCTAAAAAGCCAACAATGTCCTGGGCATCACGAGCAAGGATGCTGAGAACAAGACAGAGGGCATCATTTTGTGCCTGTATAAACCTTAGCGTGCCCTGTCTTGCTTACTGCAAGCTCTTCTGGTCTCCACGTTTCAGGAAGGGCTCATTGGAGTCAGGGAGGGTAAAGAGAAGATCAGCTGAAGTCACCAAGGGGATGGAACAGCTGAGGAGAGACTTAAAAGACTGGGATTGTTCAATTTGGAGAGAAGGTTGCGGGGCTGGAGGGTGTCTCAGTGATAAAATATTATGAAATCATGAAGACATGAAGATAAGGTAAATGCAGAGCTGTTATTCACCAAACCCTGCAAGACCAGAACTAAGGTGCACTCAGTGAAACTTTAAAGCATAGGGAGTAGTTTAAAATGGGAAAAAGAAAAATGTATCACACAGTGCAGCTGAGCTCCTTTTTGCAATGGAGACTGAAAATATCAGCAGGTTCAAAAAGGAGAGTAGAAAAAAAAAAAATCGTAGACAGTAGGTAACACTAAGGGGAAGACGCAAGGATGCACTCTCCGCCTTTCCAGTGTTCCAGCAAGGCAGAAGGTGCCATGACACTGCCATTAGAGGAAGCATGGTTTCTGCACTTTACACAATGTTACAGCAGAGGCACCAGGACACAGCACTGGAACAATTATTTTATGTTTTTCCATTACTCACTGGACAACAAAATGGTATTTCAGCTGTTAAATGTAGGAACCCTTGTCTATACATTAGAGTGCCAGCCTCAAGAAATCCTGATAGGAACCAGATGTGACTAACAACAGGTTGGACTCCAGAAGTGAGATCCTGGTGCCACTGGATGCTTAGCAATAGCTTTGCTCATGTAAAGGTTTCCCCCCCTATTTATTACAATGTGTAGACTCCCAAGATTAACCTTAAAGTACTTTGCTTATTTAATTTTCCATCGTATAGAGAATCTTCTGTTATTTTGTATTTCTTTTTAAAAATCATAACTCACCAATTGTAGTGCTTTTATAAGAGTTAGAAGAATTTGGTTTGCTTTCCTATCATCAAGACCAAAATAATTTTGGGCATAATGATGATTGTCTTATTCAGTTGATAGGAGGAAGAGCAGGAAAAAAATGTAAGGAAAGAAATAGAAGCTCTTTGCAAAGAGTTATTTTGCATTGTAGCCAACTGGTAGAGCAGGTTTTTAATAAAAAGGGGCTGAGAGGGAAGAGAGAAATCTATGGTATATCAGCACATATGTAAATGAATATATCTGTGTAAAGACATGTAAAACTGCCAAAAACATTCCCCTGAAAGAAGAGAGCCAGGCAGCCAGGATGCATTTTACAAACAAAGCTCTGAAGAGCAGCGCTGTGTTTATGTTCCTGTCATCTTTGCAGTATTTCTTGGTATTATCTAAACAAACCCATTTCGGCTCCTGTGTTCTGCTTTTTAAAAACCTCAGAACAGCCTCACAGGGGCAGCATCAAATTGCTAAAGCAGAGAAGAGCACGGAGCACAGGATAGTGCTTTTTTCCCCAGATATTCCTGCTCTGGTGACAGCTACCGATGGGAAGAGAGTTGAGTCCCCGTAGAAGTATTGAACTGGGAGACCTGAATCCCTATATTAAAGAAGGCTTAAGAGTAGGTGTGAAATAGAGGAGTATGAAGAAGGCAAGATAGATGAGACACTGATGTGAATTTAGCATTCCAGCACAAGTAAGGAATGACAGAATGTTATAGGAATTTTGTTCAGAAAACCATGAAAACTGGATATAGTTCTATATAGTTCTATAGTTCATTTCAGTAGAGATTAATAAGCATAAATTACAAATAAAACTACTGTTTCTGTGCTCACTTAATCCTCAGAGTAAACAAAACTTTTCCTCCTAAGGTCAGCACCTAAGCATAAAAAAAAGATGTTCTTGTAATCAGTGCAGAAAAAGAATCAAAGACACTTGTTTTTACCAAATTGCAATCTAATTTTGAAAATATAGACTTGCAGGAAGAAAACATTATAACCACCTTACCTGATATGCAGCAATGATCAACTGGAGAATATTTCCAGAATCCTTCTGTAGTCGTCCAACAGTAGCTCCAGGAATAAGCTTTGCGTAACTCTGAAAATATATTAAGAAACGTTTAAAGCATAAAAAAAAAAGACTAAGTGATAAGGTAGGTGACAAGGAGCTATTGTCTGGAAAAGAATAAAATATGTTGGAGCCAACTAAAACAAATAATAGTGACATTTTCCAGGACCCTTGCAGAAATAGAAGTGACACACGTCCTATTGAAAAAGTCCTATGGAGAAGTGTTTCACTGAAAATTAGTGGGACATATATTGCTAAATCAGCTCTGTGTGCTTGGAAGTTTGATACTATAGTATTTTTCAGCTATAATTTTTTAAATTTAGAAGGAAGATATATTCCATCAACAGTTGTGTTTTTCTTTAATAAAAATAACCAAAACCAGATTCAGCTGCTCTACTGTTGCTGTACTATTTAAGAGTCTTGGACTCTACATTCAATAACAGCAGTCACTTTTTTATCTTTGCAAGCAACTGAGCATCTTGAATCACAGAAGTTAAGAAGTTTAAACTAAGGGCTACAAGAACTTTGAACAAAGGCCCTTAAAGCACTGCTGCTGGTTTATGATCAATGTAACACCCCACATGTATCCCAGTGGTCTGTGGCTATGATTGATTGTATGTTGACTTTATGTTAATAATGTAGTGCCAATTTAACAATTGACTTCAGTGATAAGTTTTCTTTTTGTTTTGCATTAAATTGCATCGTGACACTAACATGACATCTAGCAGCTAGATTTTAAATATGCTTAATTAAAATTTATCTTGCCTGGTTGTTAACTACATGAACTTCTCTTGCTTGTACCCATGCCTTTGGAAAATAGTAAGTGTTCATCACTAAAAACACACATTGTAGCATTCATTTTCCTTTGCAATATATCATATCAATACCGTTATTTTAATTTAAAAGAATTCCAGAGAGCTATTAATAAATATGTATAATTTGATACCCTTATATCCCTCTTATACTTTACATCTCCAAAAGCCCTGTGATTACTCTATGTATTATGTATGGAATACTTATCATTCATTAGATTTCTAAAGTGCTATTGTAAATCAGTGGGATTAACTGCATTTTAGGTTGCAGCTGGTGACTTTGCATTCCTGACTCCTCCTGTGATCAGTGCTCTCTCAAGGATTCTTAGAGTATTGAAACTCTGCATTTTGTACACGTGGACCTTTCGGGAGATAATTATAAGAAAAGACGATAAACCTGGAATTTAAAGTATAGCACCCTTTAATCTGTGGCGTGCAAAACAAACAGCAGGGATATACTGTTCCAAAGACTTCGTTTTATCTTTCCTCTTTGAACAAAAATTTTCTGCATGGTGATACAACGATGACATTGCAAGCCCAGTCTAAGTGTGTATCTCCAGTCCATTGATTAAACCCTACCTTTTAGCAAATACTTCTGTTTAACCATTAACAAGATGAGGTAGACTGATGCTTTTGGAGTGCTACTATCATAAAATATCCAAAGAATGTCATGGAGTTTAGTCTTTTAGCAAATATTCATTAAAAGGTGAACTGCCTTTTTATAGAGATACTCTGATTCATGTTAGTGAAATTTGACAATTATATATTTGAGTTCAGTAGGGTTATGTCTAATTTTTAGCAGTGTAAATTATAGAAGAATTTTCATTATAAATATACTGTCATGCCAAATTTATAAAAATAGTCTGAAATTCTGTACAAGTGTGGAGACTGGAGTATTTTTAGTTCAATTTTCAGCAGTGAAACGCAATCTGAAAACCCTAATTTTCAAGCTGTATTCTCCTGCGATATAAAAAGAAATAATTTGTTCAAAAAAGAGCAGTTTCTGCTTCAACAGCAGTGCTGCTTAGTCAGGATTAAAGAAGGATTCTTTTGCCTCATCCAAATTTGAATACACTTTTAAAGAATTCTGCTTGGAAACAAATAATATAAACAATAATAATAACTACTTTATGAAACCTTAAAGACTGGTGTTTTCTTTTATACCAAGATAGGATTTACACAATTTGTCAAAATATCATCATTATTGCAATATTCACAGATGCTTTTTAAATTGATAGCTTTTATAGAATAAAAACATTATCTGCTGCTTTGGTAAGACTCAGCTGAGACTAATGATGCAAAAAGTTAGACATGTGAATATATTTTAAAAGACCTTTTTTGGAGAAAAAAAATAATCCTTTTTATAAATAATCTCAAATTATCAGGGCTCAGTGTGAGGAACTTCCTTCCCTCTCTTGCATTTAATTTTGAGTGGCGTCGTAAATGTTTCCATGTGACTGTCTTTAAAGTTCTTGTGGTCAGGGAGAGCATCAGATCTAAACCTTCCCCTTCTTTTAGATTGCTGTGCAGTAGCTGTTTGGTTGCATGGAGGGATCAAAACTAACAGCAGCTATGTTACAAGCATACATATTCTGTGCTTGCGCAATCCGTAATATTTGTATGTTAGATAATAATACACGTACATGTAAGTGGATAAACTGAAAATTCAGTTGAAGAGGATCAAGCATATTAAATGACTGAATTATTTTGGGCTAAATTGTTGGGGATTATACAGGGCTAGAAATATAAAATATATATTTGACAGTCTGAACACTGCACTTAATACTAATGGAATTTATCAAGTCTATTTAAAGAGGTGCTTTCTACGTCCTCACAGTCATTTTAATGGACGTTTGTCCCTAAGAACTGGATTATAAATAGCAATGGTCAATTTTGGGGTCTGATATAATTAGATGCTGAGTTCAAGTAGATTTGAGATGAGATATTTGGGGAGTTCTACCTCAAAGGATAATTAAGTTTGGGGGGCGGTTCTGAGGGAGACTGCAGAATCTCCATCACTGAGGCTTTTAAAAAGAAGTAAGTAAAACACCAAGACAAGAGTGGTTTAATGGTGGTGCCCAAGTGCCAGTTTAGGTCCTCTCCCAGCTCTTCCCGGCTACCTGAGCAGTGGCCTTAACACAGGAATAACTCTCATTGTCTTGCTTTGTTCTTTTTACATTCTTAAGCATGGGTACCTGGTTATTTACATTTATATTACAAATTTGAATCACACAGATGAAAACATGACACTATTGTCCTATTTGCAGGTCCTACATATACCCTTGAAAGTATACTGAAGTGTGGAAAAACTGCACTGTGAGACTTACATATGATTTTTGTACTTGCTTTGACTGATTTTCCATATCACCTACATGATAGAAAGCAGGCGATAACAACTATAGCTATCCAAATAAGTGACAGAAAGTAGTACTGAAAAGATGAAAGCAGCAGATAGAATATATTCAATGGGATTACTATATATCCTACAAGATGGAAGATAGTCGCACTTTTTTCCCCTGACAAAGAAAGTAACAAGAACAAACCATTCCCCAGTTGGGTTAACAATGGCTTGCATTTTTTGTTAGCTATAAAACTTCGTTTAGTGTTCCCAGTGAACAATAGGTGCCCACATGATAACTTTGATACTGGTATAACACTGACACAGGGATACTGAAATAGAAAACCCCTGATAAGAACACTGTTGGCCAACTCTGAGGGTGACCGCCAGCAATTTCCAAGGGAAAATATAGTGCCATCAGTAAGAGAAAAGTTTCTTTGGAGAAAATAAGGCTTTGTAAATCAAAGAGATATTTCCAAACTACCTCCTAGAACAGCTCTTATTCATGCAGCTCCTGTTAAAATCAGTGAAAAAAATTCACTTGTCATTAATTGGGCCCCTATTAAGAAATTGTTAAGCAATAATGAGATTTAGTAAACGTTTTTTAATGCACAAATTTTAACTAATCTCTGCTATGACTATAGAATCCCACTGCATTTGTAAGTGATTGACTTCTACTATTGTTGATCTAAATTTTCATGCTTCAGCTCAGTATTCAATACAGTCTTTAAAAAAGCCAGACAGTCAGTGCTCCAAGATGTAGTGTTTCCTTCATTGTCAAGACTGTAATCTGAGAATCAGTTTATGAAAGATGCGACTCTTGTAACTTTTGTCAGACACCTGGAGTATTAGTCTTACTCAAGACAACTCTACAACTGGAACCAGTCAGAGAAGCACTAAGGGGTCTTCCCTGGGTTACACAGAGGACAGAAGTAGAAAACCATCATACTGGTGAGTACCTCAAGGACTCATCTGCCCCCTCTGCTGTAACATAGGACCTTTTCCCCTGCCCTTTCTTTCCTATTTTTCATGTGGTTATCACACCAGGGGAGCACCTTTCGTATAATTCCCTTACTTTGGGCTTTTAGTGAGGAATGTTGTGCAAGGGTTTTTCCTTTAGAAAGCCAAGCTTATTGTATCAGCAGTATCACCCTTCTTGACTCCCTCTCAGACAACCTGAATAAATTTGGAGGCACAATTTCTCTCCCCTTGTCCCCCTTCATGCCAGGCAGCCAAGCATAGGCTGCAAAACCCCTTTATTGTCCTCTCTGAATTCTTATCTAGAATTTCTTTTTGCATGTGAAGATTTCTTCCCAGCAGAAGGACTGGAAAGAAAAGGAAATAAGAATTGCCAATATCCTTCTTATTTTATCTTGAGGGCTTTTGCTCACATTCACTGCAAGAAGCGAGTAAGCAATAAAAGGAAGATGTGTACCCAAGGAGCTCTTCACAAACAAAATGCCCTTTTCCAGCTCTGTCCTTGCAGCCTCAGCTCACAGCTGGAACAGCAATGGGCCAAAAGTAGCACGGAGCTTCAGGAGGGCTTATATCTGTGGAGGCTGACAACAGGTGCCTGCACAGATGACTGATGGAGCTGCAGGTATGAATGATATTCAGTTTATTAAAAAATAGGGATTTTGCATATCCATAACCACTGCTCTTCTGCTCTCCCCTCTCTCCTGGCTCACATTTCCCATGACAGGACTTCATAGAGAGCAGGAAATTACTTCATAGAACAGGATTCTGAGAATCCTAAAGTCAAAAATTCCTGTAATAAAGTGTTTTCCCTCAGTGGACATGAGGAATGATACACGAGGGAAGAGGACTTTGTCCATCATGTTTTGTATTTTTAATCTTGCCACTACTCTCCTATTTGTCTCATTGGAAAGAGACACAGAAACAAAGACAAATTAATAAAACTCTCAGGTCAACTGAAAAAAAACCCCATTATCTCAGAGTTGAGCATGAAGACAAATGTATTTTTCAGAATATATTCTTGTCTTACAAAAGTAAGAACAGGCTCAACTGTCCTTCTCTAGCCTTATAAAATACAAAAGGCTAATCATAATGATTTCACTGAATAATTTAGCAAGGCTTAGTTTGACAATCCTTGACTTAAAAAATTAGTGTGATTCAACTTGAAATCCAATTTAAGAGTTACCTAAGAACATCAAAATCAATACATGAGGAAGCAGTTCCTAAGTAAAAGAGCCTTTCTCTGATACATAATTTCTTAGCTATTTTTATTACATAAATATGTTACAGAATTCAGTCCTTAATACTAGAATTACTGTACCAGCCGTGAAAAAGGGTGAACGTTAAAACAAATACTGGAGAACTGAACATTTTAGTTTGCTCACCTCATATATGTGAACTTGCTCATTCGTTACAGCAAAAATTAATAAAACATTGTTTTGCACAAGTTTGTCAATTAATTGTCCAATTGTGGGATACTCCTGCAAACAAACAGAAGAGAGCCACATCAATCCATTTTTCATGAGTGTCCAGTTGCTAATTACCTCCCATGAAGCACACATTCAAATGATCATAATTAACAATGCATTCTCTGTATAGTATAAACTATAATTAGGCACTATATGTATACAAAATAAAAGATAGTGTATATAATATCCTCGCCTTGTTTTTAAGGAAATCCCTCTGAGAAAAGTACAGTGCCAGCCTCCATACTGGGACACTTGGCTCAGTAACATCTGTGATATACGTAATCCAAAGAATAACACTGCACCAGAGCAACTGGGTGTTTGTCCTACACTGAACACTGTAGTGTGTATAATCAGTATTTTTGAAAGCTGAATCTTAAGCTGGTAAACTTTCCTACATGAACAGTGTCTTACAAATTCCTAAACTCTTCCTGAATTCACATCCTTACAGGGGACACAATTAATGCAAATTTTGCCTTCCCTGCAGAAGGAAATACTAGTCAGTCCCATTCCATTTTTTTTCCGGGTTAGCAGGAATAAGATTTGTACTTTCTTTTTTCCTAGTTATAATCTATCCTAACTCCATACAAACACACTGTTCTCTTTTTACTGAAATGCGCAATTACAAATAAAATAGATTACATGAAATATCTGGATTCCGCAACTTTTATACATTTCAGTGATAAAGACATTTCATTACTTTTCTAAGTTGTTCATGTTAGTCTTTAAATTTCCAGAATGCGAGAGTTGTACAAAATTCATAATAAATTACCAGAACAGTTGACATGGAATATTCATTATTGTGGTCCAAATGACAGTTTCCATCATTAGGAATAACAATCCCTGCCAGTTTACTGTCCATCCCAAAATGGGAATCAGCATCACTCACAAACACCAGCAAATGTAGAGAATCATTCCTCCATCCAATTTTTTCCTGTCATTTAAAATACATTAGTTTAGCAGGCTGTATTGCACTCACAATATAGGAAAGCAGCAAAAGATCTGGAGAACAGCATCTCAAAATAAATGAGGGGAATAATTTTAAAGGGAGTGTCAAAAACATCACAACATCTCTTAAGAGATGATGTTCCTTCCATTGTCGTTGGCTAACATTTTGTCTCCCCATTCCTGTGTTTAATAACATGGGCTGGCCGTGTTCATGTCAGTCCGTTTACTACTCTAAATATAGTTAATCAAGAATATTTAAAGAAAAAACAATCAAGAAAACAGACCCAGTAATTATACTTTTTTTTTATCCTTGGCAATTAAAAAGAAACACTAAAATACTGCAATATGCATGTTTTACTTAATACAGCCAAAAGTATTTTCACACAAATCTAATGAGGCTCTTGGACTGCGTTAAAAAAATCTTGAAAAATAATGATCTGCTGCTTTGAAATACAACCATATAATACTAGAAGTGGTAATATACAGAATAATTAATATTATCATAGAATCATAGAATGGTTTGGGCTGGAAGGGACCTTAAAGATCATCTAGTTCCAACCCCCCTGCCAGGGCAGGGAAAACTTCCACTAGACCAGGTTGCTCAAAGCCCCATCCAACCTGGCCTTGAACACTTCCAGGGATGGGGCATCCACAACTTCTCTGGGCAACCTGTTCCAGTGCCTCACCACCCTCATAGTGCACAATTTCTTCCTTATATCTAATCTAAATCTACCCTCTTTCAGTTTAAAGTCATTACCCCTTGTCCTATCACTACGTGCCCTTGTATACTATACCTTGTATATTATACCTAGAAGTTTCAATTACCTTGCAAACAGCTGCCTGCATAATTGCATCGAATCCTCCCTCTGGAGTGTCTATATTAGCAGAGATTCGCTGTCCTTTCACAATTTCATTGAATTTTTCAGCATCATTTGTTAGTGGCAAAACATGTTTGTATCCAAAGGTGGGTAAGCACTCGTATGGTACACTTCTACAAGAGAAGTGAGACAAGTTATAGATAATACAGAGTGAAAAATCACTACAATGGCTACTTCGCAGGCCTGTCTGGATTAGTTATTGGTCATGTATCTGTGTCTGAGAGAGATCTCATGAAGAACGTAGAAGAATCATAAAGCATCCAGCGAGAAGGGCAATGCAAACAGGTCTACATAGAGCCTGAGATATGCCTTCTAGAGCAGAGTAATCCAGCCAGTTAACAACGTGCAGTCCTTGCCGTGCTCCCGGCCGTGCCTTGTTTTCATACTCAGAAGCGCATTAGGACCTGTAGTCCCTTAATGACATTCAGAGGGCACCACCAAGCTGCTGCGTTCCTGCTTCAGGCTGCAGAGCACAGCTTCTCCCTAGGAAAGGGCTAGGGCAGCCTGGGTTTGGGGGATACTGCTAGACCTTAAGGGAAAAAAAACAGGAAAACAAGACTGATGGGTAAATGAAACTGCTATTCTGTGTTGGGTTTGAGTTTGCACCTGCTTGGTATAGCAAGGTCATAAAATTCTTATATATACGTATATTCTAGCAAATCAAAGAAAAATACATAATTATTCTGCACACCTGTTTGTTAACCTATTAAGCACATTTGTAACTAGCAGCAAAAGCTAAAAAGCAGAATTACTCCCAGATTCCTGTCTCCAAATAACATAAGACTCAACAGCGTAACGATCAGAGTGTGAAACTAAAAGAAACAAATTTTGTTTCCCAAACTGATTCAGTTACAGCTGGAAGAGGGCAGAGGTTCCAGTGAGGCTGCTAACTGAATTTTATCCTAAAGATTAATATTATGACTTAATGTTGGCATGCAAACAGAGGTAGGTATTTTCCCTGCCTACCTGCAAGGGTTGTTTATTTCTTCAGCTGTAGTTTTGATAAATGGTGAAACTGGTTTTTCAACAAAAGATCCAAACCCCAGTCTGAAGTTGCTCGTCAGTTTTGACATTTCTTTGGAAAGAGTTGAACCCAGTTCTTTGATTGTATTCAGATCATCATCCATGGAGGCTGAAAGATCCATGAGGTAATAGAGATCAATTGGATAATCTTCAGTTTGGCGAACCTTGATCTGTATTGTTTCTTCATGCCCTATGAAGGTCATGGGAAAGTGGGATACATATCAGCACTTCTAAATAGAAGTTATGAGCAACACCAAGTGGTTCATAAACTTACATATATGGTGAAAATTATGTAGTATTTCAAATCATCAGTAGAATTAAAAAAAAAAAAAGTAAAAAATTCTCTGTCAACTAAAATCTCAAACAGGAGGTTTGAAAAACTAAAAGCCGTTCTAGTGTTTTTTCTGAACTGTTCTTCAGTAAAGCCGTCACCATAGATTTACAACTGATTGCTGTAATTTAAAAATATGAGAACACCACCTGGGCACTATGCAGCTTTAGAAAATTTAGATATGAAGCTAATTAAAACTAAAGATAGCGCTTACGGGACAAACCACGTACTTTAGAAATTTCAAGAAAACCAGAGTGTACGCACAGGTTTTATTCTCAGTTCCAACACTATGATATGACCTAACTGGGTGTCTCTTACATTTCTTTATTCCAAATTTTCTCCAGGAAAAATTCACATCTCAAGGACCCCAAAGTAGGTCTGGAGTGTTTCCATAAATGTCACTGGTACCTCGTAAATCCTCAAAGCAAGATTTTATGCTGCCTCTGAGATACGCTGTTTGCCAGACCTGCGGGGGAGAGGCACAGGAGCAGGGCTGGAGAGGCTGGGGGGTTCCACTCTCTCACTGCCACCTCAGTGGCAAGAGAAGAGAAGAACTAAAAAAATATATCCTTACTTTTATGATGTACCCAGCACTTCTGAAAGTATTTTGAACTCAGTCAAACCTAGCTTCCATCTAATGAGTCAACAGATAATTTTGGACTCAACACAGTTTTTTTTATCTTTATTCTATCAAGATTTTTTTTTTAGACCATTCAGTCTGAGAAGCTTCAGTATATCATATTGGCTGAAAAAAAATACCCCACATCTATGAACTGAGTGACTTACCTGGTCGCAGCCTGAGAGTTAATTTTTGAGGAGAAATCTGTGTGACATCAGAATTGTTCTGGGTTGCTACAGTTAGGGGCTTGTTTCTGTGAATTTCTACTTCTGAAATGGGAAATTCAATCAAATTCAACTGGCATCCTTTTGACAAAAGGTTTTCTGGGGTATCACACCTCCCATGAATTCCAGCCAAGTCCGTGTAATTCTAAAGCAAACAGGAGAAGGAATGGATGAGTTAAATGTATTTACTGACCAGCTACCAGCACCTGGCTGACGAAAGGTCAATCCAATGCAGGGAACAGAAACAAAGGTGCAAGTTAGTGCAAACTAGTGCAGAAAGAGGTGTAGGTGGCACAGAAATCTAAATTTGCCCTTCATGGATCACGTCACATAGGTGTATAGTTAATGTAACTTACACCGATTTGGTATCCTGGGAGAAACTGCTCTATTGTTGGGGAATGGGAATTGTGCCACTCACTGCATTTGGCTTCTCGCAGTACTGGGAATGATAACACAAAGTCCCTGTGAGCCCCTGGTTTTTCTATTACAGGATTATGCCACAAATTCATCAGTCTTCCCTAAACAGTTTTGAACTGCTGATGGAACAATATCATTTAATAACAGAAGAGGTCTCGCAGACAATCAACTCCGACAAATTCTGTGACAAACTGACGGTGGGGTACCCTGTGTTCATGGTTTATTTCTGACCTACTCTTTCTCCTCAACACTCATTTAACATGTTCACTGAAGCAGGTAGCAAGTCCTTGTTACTCTGCCTGGTGCCCAGCAAGCACCACAGCCTCCCTCCCTGCTCCCCAGCGCCGGCGGGGCTCCCGGCATGCCCACGTCTGCCTGGCTACATTTGGCCTGGCGTCCTACTTGACCTTCTCCCGTCCGGAGGAAATCACAAGCCTATCGATATCAGTTGGGTAGGTTGCAGTTTATTTGTGTTACTCATTTCAAAGCACTTGATATGCATTCCTTTCCACAACACTGCTGCAGGGTAGGTACTATCCCCGCGTAGCGGTGAAGTTAATGGTTAGTTTTACAAAGAGGCTTCTGTGCCTTACTACCATTTCCTAGAGCTATGTCTAGAGTTTAGATCCTCAAAATCAGTCAGCTGCCTCCTGACCTGGAAACTGCTCTGGCCTGCAAGACCTTTTGACTAAAACCTGGGCAATGCCCAGCAGAACTGGCACCGGAACATTCAATTCCTGGCTGGTGGTCATGGGCCCGTGCCATGGGGCCGCTCTTTTCTCCTGGATTTGGGTAAGCGACCTGGGGTTCAGCCATTAAGCCACAAATATTCTCTGAATTCAGTCACTGAAAAACTTTCCATCCAAAGCAAAACAAATTTACTTTAAACCTATTAAAAGCAGAACTGGGACCCTTCTTTCCATGAAAATGTCAGCCTTCATGCCTGAAAATTATCAGGGATCTTATATATTTTGATGGAAGCAATGTTGAGACACCTGATGGGAACAGTGGTTTGTATTCTTCAGACCGAATCTGGTGTCTTTACTCAGGCAAAACTCTCGCCAACTGCTTCTTGAATACAGTGCGCATAAAAATCATGTACCATTATAAAACTTTTACGGGGAGATCCACATCATCTCCCTTAGTTACACACTTTGAGTTGCTGGCTTTTCAAAACATGTGTGAGTAGGCAAACTCGTATTTCAAATACAATTACGAGGTGTGTTTTTATCTACAGAAAACAGTGGTTTCTTTGGAGGCACTTGTGTTTACCCTGACACTAAAGCTCCTACATCTTTTGCACTCTTGATGTGTTATTCTCTAGCAAACAAGTGAATGAGCCTATGAACAAAGAAAAAAATCATGTTTAAAACTCTGAAGTTTTCAATAGTTCCATAGTCGTTTTTTTTTTAAATCAATAAATTGTGTTTCATTTTTGTTTTCTGAAAATACATGGCAGTAGTCAACATTATGTGATCAAATTTCATTTCAAGAAAATCCTGTTTGGTTGTTAAGTACAAACATAAAAACTACTGCAAACACACTAATGTGGGTGGGGTTTTTTCCCATGATAACATTTTCTGCAAACTGCTATATTATTTTTAGTAAACTTATTTTTTAAAAAACTGCTGTTTGGTCTTTGTCAGCTACTTCATAAAGCAGTATGTTAGTCCCATCCCCAAAAAGCAAGAAATACTTTTAACAGCAAAGGTGTAAATCAGAAACTACCATGAAAAAGATTTATTTTATTTCTCTATTATTTCTGGCAAGTTTTTAGTTGTGATAGCTGACTATCTTGCTAACATTAATGAACTAAGACCTAGAATATTTACTGTGAAGTATGGAGATATTATTTAGCATCATTTACAGGTGAAAGTTTTAAAAGCAGAAATGTTAAGTGACTTGCTCGGGGTTACACAGAAGTCTGCAACAGATATATAGGAAACAAATCCAGTTTTTTTTTTAAGCCCGATGTTTTAGCCAAAACACTTACACCTATATCATACTAATTATAAAACTGACACTATCATCGTACTTAAAATCAACCACAGATTAATAATTTGTGTATGCAAGCTGACTGGAGCACCTTCTGTTCTGTTTACACTGTCTGGGTTGGCATGTAATGTGTAAGATGCAGTCTGGTCTCTGACTTGATGTCTGGTGCTTCATCACCAGAACTGTGGGTGAGTCAGCCCTGAGGCTGATGACCTGAGCCCCTCTAATAACACTTTTATTTCTGCCTTAGATGAGGAAGGTTGTTTAAAAAAAAAAACAAAAAACCAACACAACAATGAATAATAGACTATAAAGTCTAGATTGCATTCCCCTTTTATCCCCAGGAAGGCTTCACTAAGCACTGCATGCATTACAAAACCACAGGCTGACCCAATTAAGTCAATACTTCATCACTCAGAGCTACTACAAACACTTCAAGTCTTATTTTGAAATTTTTTTGGTATCATTTACTCTACCTCTTGAAAACACCAAGCGCAGTGTGGTCCGGAAAGCAAACAATCTTCACAAGTCACTGCTCTTGCTTGAGAACAGGTCCCTAAATTTAAATCCAAGAAGATAAAAGACTATTAATAATGTTTAATTATTCAATTTATGAAGAATCTTGTCATTTAGAGAATGCGGGAGGTGAAAAATGCACACATTTAGCCATATTTAGGATTACTGATAAAATTCCTCCATAAAGGTATTTCTATTAAAGAAGACTAACTCTCTAAAAAAAATTAAACCCCACAATTGCTGGCAATTAACATACTTACTTTTGCATGCTTTATGGATGGCATTCACTGAGAACACGTTACTTGTTTTCTCCAGTGCACCTGATCAAGTGTTACATGTTTTTCTGCTATGGTGCAGGTAAGACATTGCCAACATAACCAGGGATATTAAAAGAACAGATTTATGTTCACTCTACACGCTTAAAATTGCTTCACTCGGGTCTGTAGATACTTGATATGATTTTAATTTATTGTGCAAGTACAAGTGAAACACTCAGTCACATGTATACCATTAAGTTTCTCAGTGGATCAAACAGCGATTAGTATAACCAAAATTGCTCAAATGCCCGTCTCTTTCATACGTGTTGTGCTATGTAATGACCATATAAATCTTAGATGAATTTGCAGGGTAGCCCTATAGCAGTCTGTCAAAAAAAAAAGTCATTAAACAGAAAGGAATGATTAAATACAGAAGACAGAAAAGTATTTCATATCGACTTCAAGCATGAAACAATGCAAAAATGGTTTTGAAATGGATCTCCCTACCCCTGAGCCTTACCTTGCACACAGTTATTTCTTTGCAGAAATAGGAAACAGAGGCAAAGCAATTCAATCCCCATTCGTTTTCAGTGCTGGCTGCGTGACAAAAAAATATTAGCGTGTTAATTATCGTCCGTGTAAAGGTAGAATGTCGTAAAAATCATACCTTCCTGGAGGGTATGTTTTCAGATGTCACCTACACCGGTTTGCGAGGAAACTTCAACCCTACCGGGACAGACCATGAATAAAAGTGAAAACAAGGGCTACCTGGGCAGGTAAAGAGGACAAGCTGTGCATAAAGTAACGTGAACGTGGTTATTACTTCCTTGTTTTCCTGGACTCCTTATAAGGTATAAGGGGAAAATTCATTCAGGTGAAGATTTCTGTCAATCCCAGTCGCTCTGGGTCCTAGAGCAACCCAGCCAAGAGAGCGGGTTTTTGTGTGTGCAGCAACTCTTAAAAGGCTCCTCTAAAATAACGCCTTTAATCGTTCCCTGAGGGAGTGCGTTAGGCAGACAGGTCACAGGATTGCCAACTGAGTATACCTGGAGAGATGTAAAAATCCCATTTTTTCAGATTTCCTGATGTGGAGGGAAACTTGTAAAGGCAACTGTGAAAAAAACAAAAAGGAATCACTTATGAGAATTGAGGACCTGGCTTCAGTAATTCAAGATACAGAGTACATTTATTTTATTAATATTGCAAACTGAAAAGGAAATGCTGCAGTTGTGGATTTTTTAATATGTAGAAGGAGGAATAATTGCATTCTCAGTTCTGCAACTGACTTGAAAAAAAAATCATGTCAGCTTTAAGTCTGTGCAATAAGTGGCCAAATACAACAATATAACAAGTTATTGCTATCTCTTTTTTTCCCCCCCACCTGGAATGAAGGCAAAATACACATTTCTTACAATCTTATTAAAGGAAATAAAATTTCCTATTTGTAGATTTCATCTCTTCCCATCTTTTATGCTCTGCTATTGTCTGTTTTGAAAATCATTTGTTGAGGACAAGCCCTCTCTTATCATAAGGGTTTGCAACCAACTCTACACACTGCAGCATAAAATTATGATTTCATTAGTTCTGTTGCTGGCCTGAAAACTTTTTTCCTACAGTCAGAATCCTACCAAAGTTAGCTCATAAGGACTAGGTTGCTCTCACCAAGAGAACTGGCAGGATCAGACCACCCTTTTCAAACTGGTGGTAGCTGCGATCTTGGGGCAGGATATGTCGGTAGGGATGGGTCTATACTAGTTAAACTCAACATGCGTGGAAACATTCCTGGGCATTGAGGCCAACTGGCACAGAAAGACCTCAGTTTAAGCTTGCAAATTGCCTATTGGGACCATTCTAGCAACTAAATTGTGCCCAGAAATTGTTTGCAGAGAGTGTTAATTGGAAGAGGTCAAATTCATGCCAGGGAGCATTTTAACAGTTTAATAGCATAGACAATCTCATTCTAGTGCCTGGAAATATTCCCAGGCACATCCGATTTTACTAGTATTTACACAGTCTATGGGTAGTTTCATAGCAGCTCAAGCTGGATTACGTCAAGCCTACCTTTGCCCTGCCCTTGTGTTCCCACCCCTTCGCTCCTACCAGTACTCATGTCCAAACAAACAGTGAGCTGATTCAAACTGATCCAATTAAAATCCAATCACCTTCCATGGGGAAGGTGGGGGGCTACTTTTCGCCTGGGTGAGTCCCTTGAATCATGTGGCTGCCCAGTCCAGAGCGAGCGCCAGGTCACGGGAGGGAGCAGGAAAGACAGGCAGAGTTGGCAGGAAAGGTGGGAATATGTTAGACTGCTTAGGCTGTTGTGGAACCGTATCTTAACATTTCTGTTTACAACAACATTCCTAAGTCTGCTTCAACTGCTTTCTATACCTTGGAGTGTCCTTTGTAAGGCACTTGTTCAGCTACAGCGTTTTCCTGTGGCATGAAAAAAGCATCGATTATGTTCCTTCAGCTGGTGAAGACGCAATTCTGTGAGGACACTGTCTGTAGCTACCTAAGGTCAAAAAGAAGTGGAGTCAACTGAAAATGTTTGCTCATACTAAGAAAAAAATCCTCCTGTAAGTGCCATCCAACACATCTTATTTCCCTGTTTTTAATTTACATTTGTGTACGTGTCCTTTAATATTGTTGCTATGTCTACAGCTTTGTGGAGCTCCAAAACCCAGTGCTTTCCCTTTCAACGTAGAAGGTCACTTTGTAGCTTTTACTAACTCCTGGTAATATAACAACACTTCAAAACGTGTGCTCAAAGGACTTGGTGGCAGTTCCTCAGCCACCAAAAGGTACCAGACACCAGCAGTGTCCCAGATTAAGGACCAGCCAGCTGAACAGCTGGCACTTAGCAAGTGCTTATTCTTAGATTAAAGGTATCAAACTTTTTAGTGTAGAGAGAATGAATAGTACAGCCTACATAAAACTTACAAATTCTGTTTGATATTACCAGTTCCTCATTTGCGTGTGTGGTAATATTTCATACAGGTCTTGGCAAGAACAGCATGACTGGAGGCTAAGTGCCTGCCTCTGAATGGGATGGCTGCCAAAGACTATCTGAATAACTCTTTCCTGAATAAAATAACTAAATTTCTGCAAATTATTAAGAACAGACCTCCCCAGATTGTCTGGAGAGAGCAGAGAAGGAAAAGAAAGTAGCAGAACAAACAACAACAAAAACACACTGGAAAAAAAGAAAAATCAAGGTCAGTTTTGATTTTTAAAAACTCACACAATGAGAAGCTCACAAGACTGGACAGAGCGGGAATAAAAAACTCACTGATAGGGGCATAGGAGGTTAAGAGAGGTCCAGGAAGGGAGACAGCATATACCAAGAGTAGATCTTGGGCAAGGCAAGAAAACCTAGGCAGGAAGCTGACAGATGATTCTTGTTTTGAAATGTCACCAAATATCTTGTGTAATATCTAAAGGTAAGTTGACCAGGAAATTCCTCTACTAATTTAATGCTTTATTGGCTTTGACTATCACACATGCTGGAAGAGCAGAATCACAATCCGGAGTAGCCAGGCTGATGTGGGGAGGATGTGTAAAAGCCTTTGGGGTCCTGGCATTGCTTGGTTTGACAGCAAGGTTCCCCGTCTTTATAAGGTTTGTAAGACAGAGTCTTGTTTCATTCACCCAAATTAGAGGCATCAATTCAATGAGATATAACAAAAAGGTAGTTTATAGTACAGACAGAAAGCATTATTATTGTTTTCATCAGCCACTACATACTCATTTTGGAGCAAATTCTGGTCTCAATTAAATCAGGGTTACGGTTTTATAATGACACATTGGAACAGAAAACAGCTGTTTATCTTCCAGTATGGGCAATGCTGAGCAATGCAAGTCTGTGGTTCTTTAAAAGATAATAAAATTTGTATAGGATAAAATCTTTAGTGCATTTTCCCCCATACTTGGCACTTACAGTACATGAAGACAGCACAGAAAGATATTCCGCTCATCCAATCAACTTTTAGCAAATTCACTGGCAAGCAACAAACATCGAATATCAAGGTACAGAAAGCAAGCAAGCTAATGTTGGGGACAGGGAATAAGAAATAAACTAAAAAAACATTAGGCTCAAGTTGCATTTCATTAGTAACAGTGGGCCTTTTTTCTCTAGAACAACAGTGTATCTTTTCTAGCACACTGAGCTGAATCCAGAAGACAGCCTGGTGATGGGTCTGTAAAGGGAAGTGTTTGCCTACAGAAGCATGCCTCACCAAGAACTCATTCAAATCTAAAAATTACTTCATTTTAGAAAAAATACCAGCCTCTCCTGCAAATAGGGTATGAACTGATGTAGCATAATTACACACACAGGGAGACCAGCCCAAGAGAAAACAACAATTACTTCCTTTTGTGCTAGACAAAACCCGGAAGAGGAGGCATGTTAGCTCCAGTGAAAGCTTACCAGTCAACATAAGAGATCGGTATGTCCCAAGCTCATCAGAGCAAGGAAAATCTCTTTTAATTAGAAGCTGGAGAGCTATCCATATGGAGGAGAAATTCTTGTAAGTGATACCTCGGCCTCACACACAACCCAGGTCTTAATTCCCAATGCTCTTCTCATGCACACTCTCGCCCTGAAAGCCTGGAAAAATACGGAGCAGTTTATAGTCTGAATGTCCCACAGGCTGAGACAGTTCTCAGAATATTTTCAAAGTGGGGGGAAGTGTCTCCTGCACTGCAGAAAACATTTCTCTCCTCCTGCCCTTCATCAGAGAGTTTTGTGGGACTGGAAGCAGTGAGGTGGGGTCTTCCTTCCCTCCATCATACACAGTGACTTACCTCCTTAATGCATCTGTAGGAGGCAAAGGGCTACACTCCTTAGGTCAGAGGCAGGTTGCTTTGCATTTGAAACATCTGGTGACTTTATTCTCTCCCTGGTTGGCTTCCAAATCAAATCTGTCTAGAAAGCTCCTGACGATCTCTAACAGGGAGTCAAAGTAGTAGACTTCAAAAGTTTCAGACAAACTTTTTAACCTGAAAGATAGCAACTGAAGAATATGCAAAAGTCTACAGAATGAGTGGTTAAAATACTTTTCTCCCAAAGAAGATGTATGTATGTTCTGTAGCTGCACAGTCAAGTGCTTCCAGACTCTTGGGCCGGCAGAAATGGAAGGCATTTTCTTCGGAAAAAGTCTACCCAGAAATATATCCCTCAGCAGCCTGACAGACCCAGTTCCAAAGAACGGCAATGACAGATGTTTCAGAGGACGCCTGTCAATTAGCTAAGCAACAAAGCCTGAAAAAAGTTTTGAAGCTTGAAACTTAGATTCCTCTCTAAGGAACTGGAGGTGATTTGTGTAGCCACATAGCAGTGTGAACGTCCTGCAAACAGGACAATCCAGCACAGAGGGAAACCACACACAAATACTGCAATGATACTGCAAGGACTGTCCTGTCTCTACCTTTGCTGCAGCATAGGTCCTGACAATACTTTAGGGAGAGCTTGCAAAAACATTTAAAGAGGAAGCAACAATCCCTAACAAACAGTTGTATTTAGTGGGGAAATTCACAGTGATGGTGAATGCAACTAATCAGTAATTTTTACTTTTTTTTTTACTTGAATTTTTTTCTAGATATAGAACAATAGTATCACCTGTCAAATCACTGTGTAAAATAAATAAATTCATCTGGATTTATACATTTTAAATGCCAGTTGATACTATTTGCTATCTCTTTGTTTGTTAATCAGCATAGACTGCTGTAAGCATTCGGGTGCTGTATAAATGACACGGAGCCTGCAGTAAGCGAAGATCTGAACGTACAGTGACTGAGCTGCTTCACTCCAGCTCCCATGTTTTGGGGTGTACTAATATCATACCCTGTTAGGGGCCGAGGACCAAATCATGGCTATGTAGGGTAAGCCAGAGAGCCCACCCGAGATGTGGACAGGTGTGTGGAAAGGCAAAGGCCTCTCTTACTCTCCTCTGCAGGTGCTATTTGCAAGCACTGCTATGCATGATGGAGAGAGGCTTTAGAAGAAGATGAGGGGTGTCTGTAGCTCCTTCCAGAAGGTTGCAGGAGCCAAAGAGCCACACAGAGGAAAGGAATTTTTCCCCTCCAGCTCTGAGCAAAGCGGAGTTTTGGGGCTTCATGACTCAGGCCATGATTCATGTTCTGGTCTCCTCTTGTTTCCTGAGCAGCACGCTGCTGATACGAGGGCAGAGAGTGCAGTCAACAACTTACCTCTGAACAAACAGAGAGGAATAGGAGGAGGAAGGAGGAGGAATTGCTCACCAAGTGTGCAATGAATGGCAGGCAGGCAACCCAGGGTGTTTTCAACTCGTATTTACCTTGCCCACAGCTCTGACCCGGCTGGTTCCAGCCAAGGGCGTGAGCAAACCTTTGTCCTCAGTTTCCTTCACATGGGTGAGCACCTTGAAAGATTTGTTTGCTTTTCAGATTTGAATACACTCTCACACTCAAAGTGAAATAATCAAACCTCCAAACTGCGGAAGGCTCAGGTGGAACCGGTGGGAAAATCACGTAGTTTCCGAGGGGGACTGCCAGCCAGCCAGCCCACGGCACTCAAAACACGCCAGGGATTTCCACACAGCCTATCGAATCTGGCCTCAGTTTCTGTTTGCTTTTTGCAATTACATGGTACGCCTTGTTCTCCCTAGGCTATAAAAGTCTGGTGCTGGGGCACCAGAGCAAGCACCTCCGTTCAGTGCTGGTGCAAGGCTGAACGTGCTGGTGGCGGGAACTGTGCTGAGCACTGACTCCACAACACCTCAGACCTCCTGCACTTCAGCTGAAGAGCTTTCTGTAACTTACTTCCTTCAGATTAATACTGTGTGCAAACTGGACCTGCTGTCCCCTTATGGAAGGGCCAAAGCGAGTCCTGAGACAGGCGGGTTGCAGCGGCACCAAGAGGAACGCGAAGCTTTAGCCCAGTCCTGCAGCAGGCTGGGCTCGGCGACAGCGCAGAGGCAGGACTTGCTTTTGAAAAAGCCAGTAGGGTTGTGTAAACACGATGTATTCATGCCTGGTTTACCCAGATGTAAATTCTAAATTACTGAGCTGGGATTAAATGACTTGTAAAAAGTGATTCCACTCTGGTCTTACACACAGAAAATACATTTATCTTATAGTTGACCTTGCTGTACTTAGACCTACAGAAGTCCAGTGCTTTGCTGAAACACAGGGTTTGACGAAGGATAATCTAGAATAACAAAACAGCTAAGCATGTTCAGCTCAGCAGCCAAACAGCTGCTAAAAACTGAGGAAAATGGGCTCAGGCACTGCCTGAAACCAGCTACGTTTCTGAAGCTTTCCAGGAGCTATTCTGAACTCGGCCAGCATGGTTTCTATTTACAGACACGCAGCATTCAGGCCACTCACTCCCGCCAGTGGGTGCAGGCTCTGTCCGGGAAAAGAGCAGGATTTAGGGCGTCAGGAGCCTTTCGTGCAGAGTGCTGCCATCTTATGGCTACTCTGCTACCAGTAGAGAAATGATTACTTTAAAACTTACATGGAAAAAAGGTGTACAGATACTAACAGCTCTATTATCTTTTAGCAATATTTTGCCTTGCTACATATGTAAGAACCTTTGGTGATGTTCGTATCTTTGTTAAACAATTTGGTCATTTATGTTATATTAGAGTTACAATTTTCTGTTAACACGCTTTTTTCAAATTCCTGTCTCATCTGTCACGGTAAACAGAACGTTACTTCTAGTGTCTTTGTTATAAGCTCAGTTACGTGATTCTGAAATGTCAGAAATTGTTTCCAATATCTTTGTCAGTATAAATTATTACCATATGTTGAAAATCTTGCCTTAACTGTTATGCATGTGTTTCTTATGGAAATAGGAAGGAAATTTAAACCAACAGTGTCCGCTCACATGTAAACAGAAACATTGGAAAAACAACCTCATATAGAATGATTAGTGTTTCTACAATTCTTCTTAAAGAACTGGTAAGAACTGTCGATATTATATATCTAACTAAAACCATGCAAGACTAAGAACATGTAAATAGAACTGCCTCTAAATAAAAATAAAATCAACTAAATCAATTCCAAGTATTTTGGCTGAGTAATACCAAAAGGATAAGGCAGGGCAGATTTTCCCTAACACTGTTTTCCAGGAGTTCAAAATGATTGATCATGCAAATACTGTCAATAATATTTGATCTACTGATACCTTATGCCTCTTATCTCATACATTTCCAACTGCATTGCTGTGCTTTGGTTGGACACTTAGCAGACAGAATTACCATGATTTAAAACCAATTTTTAAAAAAATTTAATTCTTAACATTTTGTAGCACGTCAATATGTCAAAGGAGGCCATAGAGTCGTGCTTTCTATCTGAACCAATAAATTAACAGAAATTTCAAAAACTATTATTGCCACAATAGTACAAAGCAGAGGGCACAACGCTGCAAAGGATCTAATAGATACTGAAGATGTGATCTTTCACCTTACACAACTGTGTTAATAAACTTATGAAAAATCCATCATAAGACTACTCAGACTACTTAACTCTCTGGTAGAGAGGCAAATAGAAAGTGGCTCTACTCACCTTTATGGTATATGCAACAACTAGGTGAATTCTGTATTATCCAATTTGCAAGCAAATAAGTTCCATTTTACTGTGATACCCTCACCTACAGTGGTTTGTTCCTGTCACTCTTACTAGAAGACTGTTTCAGAGACTTCACTCTTCTCATGGCTGGAAACCTCCTCAGCTCCAGCCTGGATGGACTAACTTTCAATTTATATCCCTTTGTTTTAATGACAACATTGTCTGGTAACTTAAATAACTTCTTTCCTTTCCTAGTATTTGCCCTGCCCTTCTTTCCCCTCCCCTTGATGTATTTATAGACAGCAATTGTATATCCCTCATTCTTTGTTTTGTCCAGTACTACTACTCTGCATTTCGTTCAATGCTCTTTCCCAATTATGGGTGACAGACTGTTCCCAGTACTCCAGAAGCGCTTTGACCAGTGCCTCCTGCAACAGTGTCTGTACTTACATATCCCTCCTTAAAAAAAAAAAGTCTCCTGCATCGAGGACCATTTTTGCCTTTCCCATGGCTCCATCCCAGCTCTCTCAGCATCCTTCTACAACTGACCAAGATATTATGGTCTTTCTTTTGCCCAACTGATAAGCCACAATTTATAACAGAAATCATTTTCACCTCAGTTTGTGTGTGATCTGGCACTTGTGCTATCAAATTCTACCCCACACCTCCAGCTCTCAAGTTCCCCCACAATGTGTACATAATGGTATGGATATTTTTCTCATCTGACCACGCCACTTTTAGCAGCAATGAAAGTATTAATACTTTCAGACACTAACTGAAACTGTGATGCTTGAAAATCTCTACCCAACCTTTAGGTAGCCCAATAATTCCCTTTCCAGAACAGATGCTATCATACATACATTTCCTCAGCCCTTATGCATTGTATTAAACATTTGTTGCTTTCATCCTAATTTCTCCATTTTATCTCCACACCTTATTTATACTTTATTGCAAAAATGTGTACAAAAATTCCCTATTACTAAGGCCAGATTAATGAAGCTGTAGATGTGAGGTCACTTTTTCCTCTGCTCTTCTCTTTCCTTTGTTTTGGCAGATCTTTTCAGAAAAACTTGTTCCTGTACTTGAAATTTAATTTAGGAGGGATAACAGACTTCATTTCACTATGGGCCTACTATACTCTGGATTTACTTTTCAAGTTTGTAAATACTAGCTTTTATTTCTACAGATTCTTCCCATCCTGATTCTATTTTTCTCCATGATCTATACCATCCTCTTCACAGAAAAGAAGAAAAATAATTTATTTGGTTTGGGCAGTATCTACACAATCTTTCATCTCTACCCCATCCTTGCCACATACCAGACCCCCTTTTATTTGTGTGGTAGAAGAAACTTTCTTCAAAGTCTTTCAAATTTTGTTTGCAGATGGTAAAGCTGTAAACTGCATCAGATAAATCTGACTGCATCCTATGCTTCTTGGTTCCCAAAGTACCATTTTCGTTGATGATCTGGTATGGTGCGGTTTTCTTCCCCTATGACTTTCACTCTCTTTGCTCACTCCTAATATCTTTTTTTGAAGGATTTATTCATCCAATAAGGTGCTAACACCCTTCACTCTCTACTTACAGTGCAAAGTGCAGATTTTTAAAGTATTTAAATGACAAAAATTATAATACTCAGGTTTGGAACCTTCATCCACTTGACATCACTAACTAGTTTCTTTAGGTACAACACTTCAGAAGGACAAATTTTGAGAAACTAACAGGCCTGTTCTTGTTTATTTTTTCACTTATTTTCAATTTAATCAAGTTGGGATAACTTTAGCTAGGTTATTTTCTACAACCAGCTGCTCTATGTCATCACTACCTAACAAAGACCACCTAGAATAGCATCATGGTAGTCCAGTGACTGCTTAGTGATGAAATCTGCCAGCTATTACACCCTGGAATAACTGGCTCTACCGTTATCAGTAACATTTGCTTTATACTCTATTTCTGAGCAGTTAAAATCTCCTGCAATGAGACAATGCTTGGAAGTTCTCTTTCATGCTTGTAGTCATCTGTGTTAGATATACATGTAACATTTCCTTAGTGGTCCTTCAGAAGACCTTTAGTCTGACAAATTCCATTCTGCCCATGCCACCTCTCTCTGTCTCTGTAGGCGACTTCATTGTTACAAAGTGATGCCTCTGTACCTCTGGTTTTATTTCTAGTTTTCTTAACAGTTTACACATTGGTTTAAGTGCATTTCAGTCATAGATTGCCCATCCACCATACTTCACTATTCTTGGGAGATTCGGGATGATTCTGGGTGCTGCAGTTCTAGTCTGCATCTGTTTTGCACACGATTTTTGTACGCAAACATCTCGGCTTATCTTCTATGATAATGTGCAAATTTTTTTCATTATGTTGCTCACATCCCTTTTGTTCCTGCCATCCAGGGCATTCACATCATATCCCCACCCGTGTCAGTACTGATTTTTCCTGTCCATTTTGCTCCCATATTTCTTTCTCCCCCACACATTCGCTGCTCTCTGCTTTTCAGAACCAGGTGTGGAAGTTACTCACAAGTGTCCCCCAACCTTCTCTCCTACTTTCTAGCTCACAATCCTTTTACTGATTATACTGATATATAAATATATATTGTTATCATGTATTATTTTGTAGTATGCTACATGATGTAATCATGTTATACTATGTTGATATCAATTGTAGCAATCTTGGTACCAGAAAATACCATGTTTGCTCCGATGGAGTTCATCTAGTTTGTGTGAAAAGTCCTCTTTCTGCTCAAAAGTTAAATGCCTTACAACACTCCTCATAACATCAATTCTTAAGACATCTGCTGCTCTTTATTATCTTGCGTGCTTTAACACACCCTCTTCAGGAATGAAACGCTGCAGTGGGAGCTTTGCTTTCAGGACAAACCTACTCACACAGATTTCCCCTGTTTTGTGTTCTTCTCAGTGCTCCTTCCTTCAGTCTTTTATCCTACAATGTGAGCTGGTACAAAGTTATATTTCATCCCTGAGATGATTGCATTGCCACAGATGCTGAAATGGCTTCTGTTTTATAAATGGAATAAATAATAAAACTGCATGCACATACTTTGTGTGCATCTGCCTGGAATACAATCATTTTAGCTTGAAATTATAGTAATAGTACTGCTGACTTTATATTTATGGGGCTAGTTTTAAAATAGCTTCAGTTAAAATAAATGTATTTTTGAATGAAAGAGATAAAGTGAAAGCTTGAATATGCTTTTGAACTTGAGTAACTGTGTGAGATGTCTCATCAGTTCTCCTGGAGATATTTTAGTCATTGGGAGTTAATCATTACCTGAAATTATGTGAAACACCTATTCAAAGCTAGTCTACAATACAGTGTTGTGTAAGGGAAGAAATGCAGACATTGAGTCATAGCTGTCAGTTATTTATTATACTTCAGTCAGTTATGATGTGATTCTTTCCAACATTATTCTTGCTTTTGATTTACAGTAAGATACTGGATCTGGTGGATGAGACTCTTTCTATTAGAGCAAGACCCTGCCCACCCTAATCTGGAGAGACGTTCGAGTGTCTAACTATCAAAAGGTCACTACAAGATTTTAAAATAAAAATTAAAAAACCCAAAGTTAATGTTAATTTGGAAGAGGTGTCTGAATGCCCTTTTACATCCTAGAACAATAGCTGTGCTCAGTAATGTCTGAGAGCAACAGGAGAGACCAAGGAGGAATTCAAACAGGTCAAACGCTGGTGCCATGGTTGCACACGGGGACTGTGCCAAGCCATGAATGTGGTTATAAGCAAACCTCCGGGGAACAGCAAACACGGGTCTTGGGCTAACGCACAGGAGGTGCCTCGCTCTGCACTTCCTATAGGCACAGTCAAGAGCAAACTGGTTCCTAACTTGGGCACATCAGGTGCTTACTGCTACGCAGAAGAAATCTGGGCCAGAAAAAAGTCAATCCAACATATCGTTTGTTCATTTTATTTTTCAGCTGTCTTTCTGGACTTCAAAGCTAGGGGAGTTCCTCTCTTGCTCTGCAGTGTGTAAACTTTCTTGCATGTATGAAAAACAAAAATGCTCTCTTCTGCCTGTGTCATGTTAACCTGAAGATAAAAGGGGATGGGTACATGACCTACAGGTCAAAATCATGGTAACAATTTCAAGCAAGATTATCTAATAAATAGAGCCAGCAGTGGACTGAATATGCTGATAATGTATTATGGAAAGTCCATATTTATCATGTTCTCATGATGTCATCATTTTCCATCTCATTTTGTGAAAGTTGATCAATATTTATGGTTTTAGGCATATACAAAAGCAAACAAAACCATTGCAGTTATTTATTCAGACTGTGCTGACACACAACTACTCACAATGCCTGCACAGTCACATTACTGATAAAAACATTCATTTTTACTAGGTCTGCTTCCATCATCAGTTTGCTCACGTGGAGTAATAAAGCCTATTTTTCCTTCATCCTGAACTGATATTTATGTTCTCGTGTGTTACGATCTGATTCATCCTTACCACTTTTATAGGAGTATTTTTCTTTTCTTCCTCTGCTGCTTCAAAAAACCCCTCTTAGGTTTATTTGCTATGCTTGTGTGTTGAGCAATGATAGTTTGGTTTAGCTTGTGCTTCTGAACTTACATATTAATGAATCTTTCAAGACTTGGCCTCTTGCTTACATTCTTCTAAGTTCACAGTCTTCATAGTATATGGTTTTCTTCATGATCCTGGTACTGTGCTGCTTCTGTTGTTATAGTGATGCTTGAGCAATACTCTTCCTTGGAAGAAATCGCTCCTCTCTTGCAAACAGAACCGGTCCAGGCTCAGGGTCAGACAGAGCATCACAAACTCCAACCTGGGCAGCCTTCCTGGCTGAAAAAATTCCTTAGTGCAGCTCATGTGGGAGAAATCAACCTCTTTCTGTTTATAATGTCTATTAATAGTGTGAATAACGGCACAGACATCACGGTGGCCTTGATTCGATTCTACAAGGACAGCAGGTAAACATTGCTAGAAAAATAACAGTCTCGTATCGGGAACAGGGGATTTCCAAATCTGAGCCTGAAAGCCTGGGTGGAGGACAGCCAAGCACAGGAGGTGTGGAAGCCAGGAAGAGGTCAGAGGGGGAGCAAAGATTGCTGGAGCTGATTTTAAACAACCATTTGAGGTATTGGCTGTGGTTTTAATACCCATTGCTACCAGATGAGAGGAATTGCTGCTAGCATGGCACTGTGAGACCGAAGAGGGCAAGAAGCATCTTCTGGTGATGATAAGGATCATCATTATGAGTAGGTGTTCTGCCCTGGGGAGGGACAGCAGCATTTGCAGTCCTACCCTCTAGACGGTTCTGCTAAGGGAGGAAAAAAAAACAGTCTCTGTATGTCCTTAATAAGACGCCTCTGCAGACACAGCCAGGAGGCTTTATCATACGAGTGCTGTTCCTAGGTAGTCTGGCAGGGTCTCATTTCAGGAGCAGCTAGCGCTAAATGAAACCTCATTTTGATCAGGCTCTACCTCCCAGCTGACAAGCCTGCAGATGGCCGAGTATTGCCTTGTCACAGCCTTCAGGCTGTCTGGGTGCCAGCAATGGGAAACAAACCCTAAAGGAGAAACCTGGCCTCAGGTTTGCGCCTCTGTACCCCCGAGAAAAGGATGAGAACCGCTGCAAGAGCAGTGCTGCTCCGGCTCTGCCCGTCTGCTGAACTCACCCCGGCTGCTTCGGTTGTTACTGGAAGAAAGTGCTGAGCAAGTGTACGGGAAAAATCTGATGCATTAAGTTGTGTTTTCTTATATATAGGATACCAGAGAGCAAGTCGGATGAGAGTTTTGGATACCACTGAGATGCTGACCAGGTGACAGAAGTTTGATTTAAGAGGCATATTCCTATCTTCCTAAACTTTCAAAATGAAATGTTGTTAATGACAGGACAGGCATCTTATGAATTTCTCCAAGCCCCTTCACTCTTAACAGATAGTGTGAATGTTTTAATTAAAGCTTTGACAGAGAAGTAGATCAGGACTACTGTATCATATTCCTTTCATAGCATGCTTCAGCAAGCTGATGCAGATTGCTAGGTCGATGAGATATATCAATATTATAAGACACACCATGTGTCAGGCTGAACACATTAAAGGCTGATGTTAAATTTTAACATAGGTCATGAATCACTCAAACTTATTCAGCCATCCAGAATTAATACGAAAAGTATGACTAACAAGGGGGTTTTTTGTTTTGCTTTTATATAAGCAGGAGGATGAGGCACCTGAACAAAGGTTCACATGAGACAACAACTTTAACTCTACTCATGTAGAAATGGTTCAGACATTTAGATCACGACACAGAAAAATCTACATTTGCATTTTGCTGAAGACCTCACCATAGCTTTCAGAGAACTAAAATTTTGATAACTTGATTTGGAGGGAGCCTGTTAAGACCATCAAGTCTGGTAAAAACTCTGTGTATATATATATATAAAAAAAAAAAAAACTTTTTAAAAAAGTTGTCCCCCACATCTCCCAAAGAGAGAACAGGTAACATTCAAATTGAGTGCTACTTTACTCAGTTCTTCTCTTTTAGACCATTTATTGGTATTGTTAGCTAAAGTTTCTTACAAACGTGTTCAACTGTAAAATTATTTTGGGTTGGATCTCAACCACACAACTCAGTCACTGAAGTGACTTACTGCATTGAGTAGTCCCTGACTTTACTGGCACTAACGAGGACTGTATGCCCTACAAATTGTAAAAAGTATTTACATGATCTTACATACTTTGGACAACATGTTATCATGATTCATCATTCTTCATCTGTCTTTATTTTTGCTGATTTTGTTTCTTTTATAGCTCACCTCTGTCTAGACCAACACACAACTCCTCATAAACACAAGCTTAATCATACTTAGACACGCAAGCTCAGCTGGGCAAATAGGCGATGTTCTCTAATACTTCTTGCCAGATTAACAGTTTCCCTTTCTATTTCAGTAGCACGGATATATTTTGTTCTCAGAAAAAAAGCTTTATTTTTTCCTCCTTACTGTAGGATGTGCGTTGATGAAGTATCTGATGATGACGTTCACTGCGGATTATTATTAAAAGTACTTGCTGCAGTAAGATTACTCATTCACTTTCTGCACATTTTTGGTAAGCCTGTGGTACCTCAGAACCCACGTCTGTCACTGGGGACAGCACAGAAGCACTCGCAGAGCTCTACAGCTCTGCCAGAAGGAACGGGACCTTTTTTGGGCATCCTGAAGAGCAGTAGCTCTACAGTGAAACACCATTGTTCAAAACCGGCACAATCATCAGAGATGGTGGCACAGCAAAAGAAGCGTCGAGAGCATTGCAACCAGAGACGCAAGTAACAGGTCTATTCATAGCAGTGCTTTTCCCCAAGGGATGGCGTCTTGCGAGTGACTTCATTAACTGCTGACAGCAGACAGACTGCGCTGCGCTGGGAGTGAAAGGGAAACACTCATCAGATGGCCCCAGCCACAACTGAGGAAACGCACAGAAGAGATAACTGGCAAGTGCGGTGCTTTCCTCACTGTTCAGAAGAAGTTAGTCACATCCCTAAATTTAATGCTCTATTCCTTTCTTTCGGCACAGCACTCTTCTTGTGTGCAGACCCGCTGTTTGCACAAAGGGCGCTGCTGTCCATTCAACGCGCTCTTGGAAACTTCCCAGGCTGTGGAAGGTGGGGTCTGAATTCCAAATCGCTTGCTAATTGTAAGGAAAAGCCCCAAATATCTTGGCATTTGTTACTTTTAATAGTCAGGAGAAGACACCTACCAAACCTCGTTACCTGTCATTCAATGCCATGCTGCGTTTGACCTCTCGCACTGCGTGCAATAAAATTTCCCTCGCTGCGTGGCCTGCAGGACGTGTGCTCCCTTTGGTTTCTCCAGCACATTTACTCACAGAAACGGGGTCACACAGCTCGAACAACCTATATCTTTAGAACCAGGGATCCCCACTCCCTCCACGAGCTTAAAAACATCCATCCCTACCAAGCCAACCTCGAGGTTCCTGCAGGTGCTCTCCACGCTTAAAAGATCATACTAACAGCTAAATACCTGATAGCTGAAACACAAGATTTTCTATACACAATTACTTCCTACTTTGCTCCAAAAATGTACAGAAAAACATGTCGCCTTACCTCCCATTCCCCTGTATCCTTAAGCATTTTTCAGGTGCAGAGCAGACTCTCCGACATTGCAGCCGTCCTTGTGCCGCAGCTCAGCTTTCCGCTGGATCACAGGGAGCTCCTCTTTCTCCGCATGGCAGCTGCCTTGCTCCTTGCCAGCCCTGCAGCCAAGCCTCCTTTTTTAAAAGCACACCACCGTCCTGCTCCTTCTAACTTCAGTTTTCTCTGCAAATTCTCCAGGCTCACCAGGTGTCTGTGTTTCAAACATTAATACCTTGATTATTGGCTTTCTTTAGCAGGTTTTCTCCTCTCCAAACCCTATCTCCTCTAGAAAGTTTAAAGAAAACTGGCCTAAAATGCCATTAGTCAAAAGTCCTATTCTTCCCAGAGGAAACACTAATAGTCCTTCATAACCAAGCAAGCTATTTATAGGAATGGTGACAGTGTGTCTAACCCCACAGTGCAATGAGCATGAGGCAGTCCACACGAGACATGATGATAGAGGCTCTTCATAAAATCAAAACTGGAATTCACATGCTGTACGTCAATAGTGATTTAAGCAACCACTTTCTTTCCTCACTCCAGAGGGAAGAAATAAAAGCACTCTTAGCACAGGGACACGTAACACAATGTCACTGGAATAAGGCACTGAGTGGGAAGCTGAGCATAAAGAGCAGAAGCATCCTAGTGTATACATCATTTCCCTGGGCAGGAGATGAAGAGCTGGGGGAGCACTGTAAGGAAAGGGAAAGCACACAGAAAGCAGGCAGGGATGAGATGAGGATCTAATGTAGGGTTAAGGAAGCACTCAGTGGAGGATTGGAAAAACCTAAGAAGAGGCAGGGAAAGGGCATTACTTGGAGCAGGGCTGGGAGCTGCGGTGCCCGGGGCACCCTGTGGTGGCACAGCGGGGTCGGCAGCCCACTGGCCCCTTCCCCACGGCCAGGCTGCCCTGCTACCGGGGCAAAGGAGCCCAATGCAGACCCCATGGGCCTTAGTCCCAGCTGGGGACCCCTCACCACCAGTACGACCACTTTCCCTCTACCTACAGTAATAAATAAAGCAACTACCCCGTCCCTGCAAGACCCAAGCGGGAAGATAGCAACCAGCTCGTGCTCGACCCTCCCTCATCACGCCCACCCCACCCCACCCCACCTGGGGCATACCCTGTGGGCTGATGCTCGCAGGTGGGGAGGCAACAGGGCCCCCATGCTGATTCTCCCGGTGCTGCAAGCGTGTGGGCTGTGCTGCTGCAGAATAAACACCCTGTATTGTCCTCTCCCCCTCTGCCTTCAAAGAAATGAAATCCCTCAGCAAACTTCACTCACCTTGTGCCTGCGGGCAACTCCCACCAGGGAGCTGGTGGCACAGCTCCTGCGGCAGCTGCGGCATCCCTGAGGGTGGGTGAGGTGGGGTGCTGCAGGGCACCCGTGCACTCCTGCTCTGCTTAGCGTGTCCCTGCCCTCAGATGGGACCAGCTGTGCTGCAATGCCATGCTCAGGCAGGACCATGCCTGGAGAGCTGCCCCCAGGGAGGTACATTGTGGTGACTGCTGGAGGTTACTTCTTTAATGTCAGCATCACCCACGCCTGCCTGCTTTTTGACAGAAAGTTGCCTTGGGCCAGAGATGGCTCTGTGTTCAGTCCAGCCTGTGCTGGGGTGTGAAAGGACAGCGGTGGAAGGCAATTTCCTCTGAGAGCATCCAAGCTGCGGAGGTGTTCCAGAGGGGAGGGAGAAAGGGAACAAACAACAAGCAGAAGAGCTTCAGGGAGGTGGGCATGGACCCAAAGTGGAATTGATAGGAGAGGCAGTAAGGTCAGAGTAGGAGTAGTAGGTTATACTGTAAGAGAAGAGTCCCTTAGAATTGGATGGAAAAAATAGCAGAGGACAAATTTTGCTCTGAAGGAGCAGTAATACTTGTTGCCCCCTATAAACCCACATCATGGCTTTTCATTGATATGTCCCTGGAAGCTAATTAGGGCCCAAAGTTGTAAATTGGCAGTTGATTAGGAGGCTAGAAGCATCCGGAGAACATGGATGTGGAAGGACGCAGCAAGAAAGCCCGTGACGCTCCTCCAGCCAGGAGCCGCGGGGGTGGGCGGCACTCCCCCGCTCTCCCCTGTTTCTGGCTGTTAGCTGCAGTTAGTCGGATACAGTGAGTCATAAATCGCCTTGGCAAGCTGTGCCGGCGCAGGAGGTCACCAAGCAGCGTGCCTGTGATGTGCCGAAAGTGCGAGCTGCTGGCGGCAGCCAGGGAGCGCGAGGCGAGGGGGGGCTGAGCCGTCCCAGGGGCCACAGGTGAGACCCAGCGTGTCGGCAGCACCGGAGATCTCCCTTCCCCTCACCTCACACAAACCCAGCACCCTGATATGCATTTATATGTATTTACATAATACAAATCATAAAGACCATTTTCCTGGGCTTTCACCATCAGTGTGGTGCTAGGACTGTGACACATTGGGGAATTCTATTAGGTGCCCTGGAAAATGGAATTTAAACGTCTACAGAATGACTTTCTAATAATAATCAGCAATAAAACTTCTCTGCTGAACTTCTGGGCCATGGTCAGTACAGTGGAAAAGTACAATATACCAATATGACAGTTTTAGCATAAAAGTACTGTTAATTTGTCAAAAGGTATTGGACCAAAACCTGTAGATACCAGGTAATTTATTAGATCTGAGAGGGTTTTTTGCTTGGTTTTAGTATTTTTATTTACTTAAACAACTGTAGCCTCTTCCTAAGTGCAGCTCACCAAATCCTCCTTTCAGTAGAGTGTTTCTAGCTACATTTTTAGCACATTATTCTTTCACTTTGTTTTTTAATCTGATGATTCAAGGAGGACAGGTATGCAAACTCTGACCAGCCAGGATGCCAGACACATGCTGGGGAGGACAGGGTAGCCTCATTTCTCATTAGCTCTCAAATGGGGCCCGCACATGTGTCAACTCAGGTTGACAGTACATTGTTGTCGCGCTTACCTTTTGTGCATCAATTTACTAACGAGGTTGCTGCAAATGACAACCGTGAGCTGTACTTGTCCCTCGGGTGGCATCCGCCTTCCCTTTTTGGAGGAAACATTCCAAAGCACTGAGGTGAGCTGAATTTAGACTTTGACATCTAGGCTTGCCACCTTATAGGTGGGACTGAGTCAAGATTAAGAAAGCAATGGACATTAACAGAATTAGTATGAGTAACGGCTCTGGGGGAAATTATTTTTAAAGCTGTCTCACTAGCAGTACCTGAAAACGCATTTAAGGGTTTTTTGAATTATATAAAAAATTCACATGAAAAGAGAGAGACAGAGCCCTTCCAATAGACATGGTTGGATTTTGCCTTTATTTCCTGAGGAATGTATTGCTAATAACTAGAACTGAGTTTGTCCTTAGATATGTATCCCAAGAAAAAAGATTACCCAAGTTGTCTGCAGTGGTAGCAACATGTTACCATAATTTTTCTTTTTTCTTCATACAGGCATAGAATTAAAAGCTTGATTTCCTTCTTAAATAAAGATCTGATGCTAGATTAATCCCATATATAATTCTGTAACTTCTGATTCTGTTGATAGATTATGTTTTTTCAGTAATCCATAAGGACCAAGGGTTGAAAGAGGATGTTTGTTAAACACTACATGTGTGCCCTAATGCACAAACAATAAGTAAGAGCAGAAAATATTTTTCCTGTAATAAAATGCAACGTCCCCTCATCCCCAGAAATTCGCTGCTTTTCTTCAGAGCAAACATTTATTGGCAGTATACACTTCCCTGAACTAGGTAAAGCTCGCAGCTGCAAGAACAGTGGTGGTAAACCAGAGGATCTAATATGCAATGAACAAATTACATGTAAAATTATTTTTGACAAGCTCAGTGAAATCAAACGCTGTCACCGCTTATGACAGTCCACCTCACTGACCATATTGAATTTGCCTAGATACATCCCTGAGAGCAGAAACTGCAGGTGCCTGGCATAAAAAGTCTAGATAGAGAAGCCCAACAAACTCCCATGTATAACTTTGCTATACAAAATTAAGTAATAGAAGTACCTGAATATTTTATGGGACAAATTCCTCTGATGTATATTTATTCAGGATAAAACTTACAGCAAGGAATCTCAGGTCTGTGTTCTTGAAGATATTTACTTAGTATGTAGCTAAGACTTTGGGTCAAACTAGTGCTAAATTCCTGTATCACTTTAGATCATGATGGTCAAACATTGCCTGTACTTCATCGGTAGATATAAAAGATACTGGAGGTGGTGGTGGAAGCAGTTTGTATGTTATTACTTCTATTACAGTACTACCTCAATCAGAAACAAAACTTTGTGGTAGAAATTGCACAAACATCATTAGATGCAACTCATACCCCAGAAACTCAACACAGGTGAATTAATTCCACTGCAACAGAGATAGATTTTGGGGTGCATAGCATGCACAAAAGTTGCTAGAAAGGGGGCATGGCGATGGGGAGGGACTCAAAGCACGCTAGAGTCTGTAAGCAAAGAGCAGCACGAGAGAGTATGGGCTGAGGAGGGGCTTCATGATGCTACAGGAGTGAATGAGCTTCATTTCTGCTCTTTGGTAAAAGGACTGCTAAGCACTGTGCTGGGGAGAAATGCAGGCACCGCTCCGGGTCTGCCCCAGACCAAGTACAGTGTCATAAATTACTGTTCAGAACAGAATCTAGTATTAAATATATGTAGCTTTATTTTATCCGTCATAAGCCTGAGTGGAGTGAAATGTAATGCAGTGTTACTAGTCTCAAAGTATTAATAAGGAAAATTTAGATCAGTCAAACTATAATTTCATAATTATTAAACCAGTTAACTATTGTACCATGCAGTGAACGATTACAGGTGTTGTGTGGGACTGAGTTCTTAGCAGACACCACAGATCATTTCAGTATGACTTTACAATTGCTTTTTTTAAACATTTTTAATGCAGTAAAATATCTGAAAAAGCCAGAATGGGTTTTAGGCTGCATAAATGGGCTATGACCTTCATTCATGTTTAAAAAATAGAAGATATAAAAGTGATGCATAGTTACAGCAACCCTGACAAAACAGCTAAACTGTAACTTCAAGCATACTATTTTCATAGCCAAATCAATTTCTGAAAAACCTTACAAAGGACATGCCAGTAAACCTTTCATGTTATTTATGCAAACGATCAAAAGAAATGAGCGTTCACAAACTTATCTATATTTCAGAATGAATTATGTTCTCTTGCAGTCAGCATCAGTATTTTATCAAGAAACTTGTTGGAACCACAGAGTAATTATTTATAAACACGTTTTTAATTCATCAGTTGCATGTATTTTTTGTATTCTTAGCTGCAAATTACAGCGATCATAGGAACAGACCTAGAATACGTGCTATGAAGCCTTTAACCACGCGTTGCCCTACTTACCATGCAGGACAGACCTTTCAATTCAGAAAGTGCTGAATGCATTACCAGGCCCATTGTCCAAAACCTCTGCTAGACATATCATTTGTCTCTATTGTGGTAATAAAGAGATTCCTGGCATTCTGGTATTAAGAAACCAGAAGTAATATATTAGTTTTACTTTTCCTCTGCTACTTAAAAATGAACACATATGATAGAGTGCATAGTTTAGAAGACTATGAAGATAGTGTCCTATTGAATGACAGACTGTCTGGTTGATTTACATGACATACCAAGTGCTTGTATGAGAAAAGGTTAAAATTAGATTGACGAGCAAATGTGCTACCAGACTGCTGGCTGACAAATGGCAAAGTTATGCCAACGTATTACTTATTCTGGAGGCGCCCAAGAAGCAAGCAGGAGGATAGTACTTCATGTGCTAGAATACATTCACGTTTAGCATAAACAAAGAGTCCTCAGGGTCTGCAACAGGAACATATTAGCTATATGTAATTTATGTCAACAAACAAGTCAGTGGAACAATTTCATTGTTAGATATGGAATTTGAATGACTCGTGTTTTCTTAAGTCAAGAGTGGGCTGCTCTACTGTCATTTAAATTAGTTCAGAATAATGCCCTGTTGAATGACTACATTGTTCTTCCAATAAATTGACTATTGTGCTACGTCCTCCTTCCTCCTACCAGTTAGACAATGAAAATACAGATTAGTCATGTAGCTTTTCACAGTGGCTTTTAGATTAAATTCTGGTTGCTTCTTGGTCACTGTAAAGAGTAGTCTAGTTCAGTGGTGGCACTCCTTTGTCTTTCTCCTTTCTTTTCAGCAAGTTCTGCTGACATCCAGGCAGTCAACTGTATTAAAACTAGCTGATTAAGAAATGTTAACTAAGGAAAAATTTTGACTTGCCCAACTGAAGGCACTTTGGTTCTTAAAATTCAGCAGTGAACGTGCATCACAAACTGACCATCGTGCTCTGGGCACTCAGCAGATCTGAAAACAAAGTTCTATGAGAGATGGGTGCGAAAATCAATACATCAGAGATGCAGGACAGCTCTGTAAGCATTAGCTTTAATGATTAGCAGCTGGATAATGATGATAATGAATAATAACCAGTCAGATGTGTCTCAATTTTGTCTATAAACTGAAAATACCATTGTGAAAAAGATTCAAACAAAAATTATTGATGGCTGCTGCTTTTTAACTCATCCTATACAGCTTAACTAGTTACTACCTAAAATTAAAAAAGCTGTTACTTTATGAAGTGGACAACACAAAACTGTATCTTTATCCCTTTGGAGTTAATGGAAATTCTGCAGCTTACTCCTGTGGAATTACAGGTTGGCTATAGGGTGAATTTTTCAATATGTGAACATGAATTAAATAGGAGTTTACAGAGCAGACAATATGGGCTTGAACCTGCTCTTCATTGGAACAACTTCTTAACATTTTGTTAAGACGAAACTATGCTAAAGCTTTAACAGACCCGAACCCATTTGCCAACCTGTTTCCTTAGGGAAAAGTGTTCTTATTCCCTTTCAAATCGCCATGACAGACAGCATGTTAGGGGAGGGAGCTAACTGTCCCCATCAGTCATCACCTTGTCAGGATGACTGGCAGCCAGTAGCCTTCAGGCTTGCTTGAAAAGCTGAAGCTAGTTGAGATCTTCTTAAGTCTGGACTGGAAAGACACCTCTAGACCTGCTGCCCCTCAGTAACACCTGAAAAGCTGGTCCAATATTTTATGCCAGGTCTTTAATAAGTCTGATAGTTTCTTCTTCTTCCAAAACTACTGTCAAGTAACAGGGGAGGGGAAAAAAAAGGAATTCAAAGTTTCAACTGCAGCAGGGTCTCCTTCTAGCCTCCTCCCCCTGCAATATTATTCTTGCAGGTGATTGATGACCAGGGATATGCAGGAACAATTAGTTACTATCTAAAATAATCTACTAAGGTGCAAAATAGCCTCTATAAAAAGAGTAGCCATTTCTGGAAAAATCTCTGCTTTTTAAAGCTCTGATATATTGAATGGAATTTACCATCGCAGCCTTCACGAGTAGCTGTTGGAAGCAATTATTAAAGTAGGTATTAGGCTGGATTCAGATCTTGTGCAAACAGTTGTAGCTCCCATGAATACAATCACACTGACAGGCTGGTTTCAGTCCTTTAGGCAAGAGAGAGGCAAAAAAGTGAGAGACGCTAGCAGAGCATCTGCTAGTTAGATCAAAAAAAGTCTGTCTTGTTGGCAGAGCTATTGTCCTTCGGTCACACCAATCCTAATTTGAGTCCTGATTGCAGCAGCATATAAAACCTGTGACAAACATAGCCATGCTGACATTGAGGTGGATGCCAAAAGGAGATAATCACAAGTACTCGAGACTCCAAAGAAAAAAAAAACACAGAGAAGGAAAGCTTTCAGGTCTGAAATTTGGAAGGAAAAAAAAAAAAAAATTGGATTTGTGTCTTTTTCTCCCCAATCCTCCTTCAATATAAAAAGCAATTCTCAAAAATTGCAAACACACGCCTGGATGAGATCCTTTCCCAGAAATTCAGGTCTGTGTCTGTGCACTGTTTAGCCTAAGGCTAGGGCGTATGCAAAACAGAGAAATACTTTATCTTTCCAGACTTACAGTATTTTTATTCATGACTGTCTATGAACTGTCCTATTTGTTCTGGTTGCTCTTTGGGTCTTTCATTGTGCCTGATACAGCAATTTGGCCTGGTCCAGAAGTGATTCATCTAATTACTTTGAAGAGTGACAAAATCCCTGGCAGAGACTAACAAATGCTTCTTGTAGTCCACATCTAAGAGCGAGGTTGTGCAGGTCAGGGGCGCTGGCCTTGCCTGGGGCACTGAGGATGCAGCACCAGGCTGAGCGTCCGGCAGAACCAGAGGTGAACACAGCTGTCTGAAATGCTTAGGCGAGCCGATTCCCCTTGACCAAAAGGGATGCTACGAAAAGCTTGAGACTTGAAGCACTAACATCCTCTGTGGGTTATGGTTAGTTTATTCATTAGATTCAAGCTGTACTGCAGATAGAGACAAGGAAGCAACAATAACTATTTCTGTTGTCCCGCCTCCCATCTTCCCCATCTGTGTTAGTAATCTGGATAGCTACATCAGAAGTCATCTTTATCGACCACTGAAAGGTCTTCTTGAGTGAACTTTGCAAAAATGAGCAGCTTTTTCTGTATCACCCCAAAAACTTTGCAGTTTTGTTTTGTAGTATAGATTTTTCCTTTAGCCCCCATAATACCAATTTATTTTCAGAGCTTTATCTCCTTCCTAGAAAGGTATTTGCTTCTTTTACACTGTGTTTTGAATGAATATATTTTTAATTATCTTGGCTCTTATGAAGATACAATAGTAATAAAAAAAAGGAGGCTCCCAAGAGTACATGCAAATAGACTGGCTTTGAGTTAATGGGAAAAAGGTTTCTAGGTCTGGTCTGGGTTGAATCTTTGCAGTCTGCTTGACTTCTCCAGAATTCCCTTGCTGTTTGGCTCCTCTTGTGTTCGTCTGTCACATACAAGCTACTTGTCGATTCTCCGTGACCCTGCCTGGAGCACTTGTGGTTTTGGTGATGTTGTGGTTTTGATTAGATTCTTTTTTTTCCTTTTTTTTTTTCCTTGCCTGCTGTGCAGTGACAGGCACCCTTACGCATTTCATTAACCGAAAGAAAATTACGGCTTTTTTTTTCCTCTGATAAAGACAATCCTATTGCTGTCTTAATGATGAGTAAAACCACATTATTAGAAATGTGAGCACTTGCATTGCATTGTGCAAAGGCAGGATGAGGTTTTGCTTTCAATAGTAGGTAACTATAAATGCACCATAATTACATCCTCGGAATGGGAGTTCACTTTTTTGATTATTTCAGTTTATAACGAAGATGCCCTCTGGTGGCTGCAAGATTAAGAAGTTATTTAAGCTCTTCGCTAAGAACAGCAGCACTGGGAGAGCTGGGGTGCGGGGGTCTCCCCAGCCTGTCCCCCCCGACTGCACTAGCAGCCAAAGGCAGCTGCAGCGGGGAGAGCCGGAGCGCAGGCCAGCCCCGCGCGCCCCGCGGAGCCCGGGGCTCTGCACCGCTCACTCACCTCTGCCAGCCCGGCTAAAAGAGGACGGCTCCCAAGGGCTGGGTTTGCTGATGAGCACCACGTTGCTTAGGAAATTAATTGCAGCCTTGAAACAGGGCACGATTGCGCATCGCGGGGCTGATCAGATGGTCACCATCTGGAACAGATGAGCTGTGCATACACTTACTGTAATACACGCACTGGTATGGTTTGTCCTGAATTGTTTTCCCAGAGATGACTGGCTAGTTTCATCTGCAAAATATTTTCAGGAGAGGAATTCCTGGAACTGCTTAGTTCTTTTTTTTTTTTTTTTCCTTTTAGTAACTGAAATCTGGATTTTCAACACTCCAATACCAAAAATTTGCCCTAGAATGAAGGGTAAAGCTTTGCTGTTTTTAGAGACACCACAGTGAAGATGGAGCTAGACCATTCTCTTAAATACAAATATAATTTGCTAAGAAACAACTTAACAACCAAGGGTGAAACTTGGGCTTGGTTTTTAAGGTTTACCTTCCCGCTCTCGTACACCAGCTCACTTCCCTGCCGCTGTCTTTGTTCAGTTCGAGCTGTGGCTCAAGAGCTCACGGCAGTGACTGCACGAGTGGCCACGGGCTTCTCACCATGTGAAGCCTGTGACTTGCTGCTGAGCTGCCTCCTTCCCACGCAGGTAGGAACCCTCTGCCCACCGACAGCTGGAACTTGTTGAACTGTGGCAAGCGAGCAGAGCGAGCAGAAAGAGGTCATGAACTTACGATACTCACAGCTGGTAGCTTCTGGAGCACTTTATTCTACCAAGCTACACCGGCCCCTCTTAAAGCTGTTTGAAACCTAGTTTTCATTCTGGTCTGGCAAAGATGGCAACACTTGGAGCTCTTCGAATACCCGCTCCTCCAGCTGCACTTGAATGATGTTTTCTCGGCAGGAGGAAGACCTGGAGTACGTCACCCCCGCGCTGCAGCCCCGCCGTGTGCCTCCCCCCCCTCCCGGGGCTGCAGCAGCCTCTGCACCACGGCCCAGCTCTGATCCAAGGCGTAACCTTGCCTCAGACTGCTCAAAAAAAGCTGTGAGAAAGTCTGTGGAGAGATAAGGAAGGTAGAATTATAAACAGAGGTAGGTAGAGCTGTTGAGACAGGATTGCCGGTAGCTCAAGGGTTCAGGTGGGAAAGCAGCAACGTGGAAAGGTGTAAAACCTATAGGAAGAAAAGATTCCTGCTAGTCAGGAAGCATCAGGTCAGTTTGTTGGGGCAAGTCATCAGTGCCAGGGGCACCGACGGAGCTTGGCAGAAGACAGAAACGCAGCAACGCTCTGGGGAGCTGCAGGGACTGATCCTTCCCCTCCTGCCCGACGCCTGCCGGGCCAGCAAGGCCACCGCGGGGACCTCGCCGGGTGAGCACAGTCGCGCTTAGCCTAGCAGCTCGTGAAATCCGACCTTTCTGTTCTGTGGGCTAGTCAATAAATAACTGCTTTATGCGCCTGGTTAGGTGTATTCTGCTTACAGATTATCTTGGAGACTGGCTAAAGATACCTGAACGAACTGATACAAAAGTGAGGCTGTAACAAATACCTGTAAGTACATTTTCATATTTTTTACAGTCACTGGAAGGCAAAAATGTCAGCAGAGTATTTTCTCATTGGTGGAAAAGTATTTCCCATTGGGGAACGGAAAAGTAATTTTCTATTTGTGCTTTCAAAAAGCTAAAACTATTTACCATAATATCCCATTTACTAGTAAATTTTCTCTTGGCCTTCTTTTAAACTGTTGTTTTATTCCATTACCCTTAAGTGCTTTACACATATTGCTTACAAACATCAGCCCAAATTCAGTGTGTGGATTTCAGGTGGTGAAAATACTGGGGAAAATTCCTACTGCAGATGACTTCTTTAGGATCAGCAGAGTGTATGCACAGAAATAATTTTCCAAATGTTTTCTCCCTCAGTAACGCTAGCATGCTAGGCTCTAAAACAATAAAGCTGCCTGAGCAAGCTGATCTGAACACCTGTAGTGTGCATGTGGGAAGTCTTTAGGGTGCCACATACCTTCATTCTTCAAGTTCTCCAAAAATCTTTCTAGCTCAGTGAAGCTGTCGAAAGAGATCACGTTATCCAGCTGAAGGGAGACTGACAAAATAACAGCAGAATTCAGAACACCACTGATGTAAGTACTGAGTGAGGGGATACTGTTGAAAAAGGCAAGACAGATAACTTAAGCAGTTAAAGCTTGCCTCTTGAAAAGCTGTCCTTTCTCTAGGACATGGAAAAAAAATCCAGCAGTATTTTCCTGCGATATGATTTCTTCTTTACTACAGAAATGGGCTGCACAGGTTTCTCAGATGATAGATGCAGTTAGAGCCATCCTGAAAAGGAAAGACTGACTCATTCCACGTGCAGGCGTTTCCACACCCTCTTTGGTCACTGCACTGTAAATCTTTGCTGTTCTGACATCAGCTTGGCTTTTCTTAGCAGCTGGAGGAGAAGTTGCCAAACAGAATAGGTTTTGTATATCCTAACCCCTATTCTGGATAGAATTAATGGACCAAGTGCGAAAGCCAAAAGCCTCAGATTTGTTTGGGTTAATCAATGCCAGAATTTGTTGGCTAGGGAATGATACAGATGATCTTTCACAGTTGAAAGAGTACATCAGTGTTGCAAGTGTTTGGAAGGTAACAGCATACATGTATTAAATGCCATCAAATAACACATTGGCTTTCACAATAAGACACTGCTGGACAGGATAGGATTGGGTATCTTATTCCGATGCATGTGAAAGTTTGCAAATAATTTTGGAGTGGTTGATCAAAGCAAAAGGAACAAGTGCCGTGAAGTGTGCACGGGAAGAGTAGGAGTACAAACTCATATAAATATTCTGGCACATAAAATGCATTTCTCATACGATGTTTCTGCAGAAAGTGAGGTGGCACAGTTTTAGTCAATCATCAAGTTTGTGTGCTATGGTGGAGGTTCCATAGCTTAAATTAAAGCTAGAAGGGGAGAGTAAAACAGCACCTTATTTTTTTTTTCCCCTGAGATAACCTGACAAAGAGTACCAGGAAAGTGCTTTAGACTACTCTGACTTACTCCACAAACATTCCAGCCCAATATACGCAAACAGTCATTAGCAGAGCTCAGCTGATCAACAGTACTTTGTTACGCTGCTGTTAATGCATTGCTTGCACTTGTCTTGCACCTGCCCAGTTCAGTTAATTTAAAAAATAGAGGAGATAAAAAGATTTTGTTCAGCGCCTAGAGAAAGGCTACTTTCTAATCACTAACAACCAACAATCAATGGGGTCTGTGCATGATCTTGCACAAAACATTTCTATCAGTATAAAATCATCCTACATGAACATGCTGCTTATCAGTATTTTTCAACAGGTAAAAAAAATGTTATTAACAGCATGTTTGCAAGTAGGGTTCAAAACAGGTTGTATGGAAGAGGATGGAGTCAACGTTTGAACAAGCCAGTTGGTAATAAATATGAGTTTTATTATATATAATAAAAGTATATTACCTAAAGACTGCATTATTGCAGATTGCCTGATAGAAATGATACACACAACCTTATTATATCAGGCAAAAGGTACTAATCTGAAAGCATTCATTCTTATCAAATATATTTGGAGTTACAGTAAGAGAGCTAAGTTTATCATAGGGCTAATTAGAAAAGCAAATAGATAGCAAAAAGTCTTTCCAACCTGCATTATTCTGAGTCTACTACATATAGCTTTTGTGAGGTAGTATTCATACTTAATTCAGAAAGACTGCTTATTCATTTGAGATTAATTCAATATGGTGGTGAACAGGAATAATGTAACAAAACCCGTTAAAAGTTTTCTGCATTCATCTTCTCATCCATTGCATTTTATACAGGCAACATACTGGGCCAGTATTTAAATTACCACAAAATGGTTAAATGGCGGTTTTTTCAGTTACAGGAGTCTAAATGTGTTTAGTCGCACACAGTGTGAGGTTTTTTTCTCTTCATTAATAATAAGAGCCATCATTGTCAAGGATGTCTTTATTGTATAAGCTAATGTAAATCAAGTTTCCTAACCTCTAGGTGAGTCCCTTTCGCTAGCTCCACTGGAAACACATTTATTCTCGGTATCTCGCATCAGCATCGTGTGACCGAAAGCTCGGGCTGCGCGCTGCCCGCGGCGTGACCCCAGCTGACCCCCCAGCAGCCTGCCCGGCCTGCCGCAGGGCTGGCTGAGTCCTTGGGATATGTCAAAACCTGGTGTATCATGTAAAGGACTGTCTCCCATGTGGGAGAGGGTTCCCCAGAGCGGCAGAGCCTGCGGCCAGCGAGCCTCCCCTTTGCCTATCCAGCACCGGTGGGAAGGCGCAGGAGCCCACTGGATCACCCCGTCGCTGCTCTCTGCCTCTGGGTGCACCCTGGGGCGCCCAAGACGAGGTCAGAGCCCCTCTCCTGCCATGCACGTCGACACAAAGCGATGTTGAGGACTGCGTGATTGGAAAAGCATTTGGCTGAGGAGACACAGGAGTTGATATTTTACTCTAGTTCTTTTCCAAGCCTTACTTTGGGCAGAGCAGTCCTATCTGATACACACCACCGGCAGTGGTGATCTTGCCAAAAGAATAATAAAATCCAGGATTATCTTTAAAGAAATAAAATGCTCAAAGATTGCAGCTGGAAGGCAAACACTTGGGATAATTTTTAATTCCAGTGAAGAGTCACCTCTGCTCTCCAGAACTGGGTATGCCAGCCAACGCCACTGCTCTTGGGAAGACAAAAGGACTTTTAGGCAGCAGTTCAATGCTACGAACTACCAAAATGACCTCCATCTCCACCCTTACTTCTTGCATTTATAACTACAGTGCGCAGGCCTGGTTATACACAACTCTCAGTGTGGGCTGACACACAGAACAACAGAGTTCTTGCATTCAAATCAGATATTTCATCATGTATTTTTCATACGTCTTTTCCTGTTCTGTCTGAAAGAATAGGTGACTCTGTAATGCGGTTTAAAGAGTTAAAATTTGATTTTAACAGAAGATAGAGGAGGGAAAAACCCAGACTGTAAAGCAGAAAGCAACTCTGAGCACTTCAAAATAAATGCAAAGGTTTTACCTTAATCTGTTTGGGTTTTCCCCCAGTGACAAAGCAGCCGAAGGAAAAAGGCGATACATTTTCATTTTTTTGGATCTTTTTTATTCAAAAGTTTTCAAAGAAATAAAACAGAAAAAAGCTAACAATCTAATCAAATTTACAGTTCAAAAATGTCTTTTGGCGTTTAACAACAAGTCCTAGGAAACAAAACTACAGAGTTATCTTGAACCGGACAAATAAGTTACCACTGGCAAGTTTGTGGCACTAGTAAAACAAAAATAAAAAATTAACTCTCTTGATCATATAGATATCTCTATGAAAATCTTTTTTTTTCAATCTGTACAAAAGGTCTTTCTTCATAAATTAATTTTTTATAATTTAATGGCTGTCTACTATGTGATGTTTAAGTAACTGATTATTTCTTTATGTACAGAGGTTAAATTTCCCAAATCTTACCCAGACAATGAGTATGGCACTTAGTTCAGACATTTCTGGCAGCAGCTCTTCCCTCCCTCTAACACAGCTATCATACTGCAGTTTTAATTAACGCAAAAATATCAAGTAGTGAGAGATCCAGGTTTGGAAAGTTACCAGATACAGGCAAGGTGCTGCAGGAAGTCTGGACTTTTACAAAGCAGTAATATTCCAGGGAGCATAGAACCAATAATACCACAACTTTTAAAAAAAGAAAAAACAAAAACACATCTCTTATGACTATGTATTTCACTAGAATCTACACTTCTCAGAGCAGCAATTTACTTTTGAAACTATGAAATGTCACCGACATCTATACTCCAATACTCACACAAAATTTAAAAACTAAAAAATACTTGAAAGAAACAACTGCTTAGCCCTAGCTCCTGAGCTAGGATGATTTGGTCTGTGGAAACAGGGAGGGCCAGCAACCTGTCCCAATACAAAAGGAAATAAACTTTGAGGTAGATAACTGATCATATACAGCTGACCAGAGAAGTACACAGTTTTGGAAGACAACTTAATTTATCATTTGATTTAAAACATATGCAATTGTAATAAAGAGCTTTAGTAGCAGTGAATTATCTAATATGTGAAGTACAAATAACTGTGTATTTATGAATCAGGAATTTCATAGTTTCAAAATTGGTTTTCTTTACACTTAACACTTGTAGTGATGATGTAAAGTGTGGCACTGCTTGGATCCAAGTCTTCCTTCATGCTTTTGTGTCCATACATCAATTAAAATTATAAAACCTAAATGCAAATGTACAAAAAAGGCACATTCTCCTAACCGCAAACTGGTCCGGCAAAAATAAAGAGTACAGAAGACGTAATGCTGAGACAAATCAGAATTATTGGTTACTGGCTCTTTGTTCTTTGGTAAAGTTACCTTTTAAAAGTGCCAAGTCTTTTTATTTTTATTTACCTACTATAGAGAGCTAGTACCCAATCAATTATGCTTCTACTTACATCTCAGCGTATGTTTGAAAACGAGTCCTTTAGCTTTTGCCATTTCGCTGTAATAGCAACTTTTCTGTTTGCTAAGTCTCAGCACAATCCTCATCCTAAAGCACTATCATTAGTATAAAGGAAGGAGAAAAACATTCGGTGATATCCCCACCCCAAACTCCCTACTCTACCTATGCTAAAACTAGAACATCAAGTTAGTTTCTGAAAAAAGGCAAAAAAAGATTTTACATTGCATCATACAGCAGAGTTCCTAAATCATTCAAACTACCAGAGGGAACTATTGGCATATGGCCTTACAAACAATTTATCCTATTAAAATTTCCCCAGTCAGAAAATGTGTTTCACACAAAACATTTTTTCCCCTCTTGCATTTCACTACCTTACATATTATGTGAAAAATCATTAAAAACACTTACTACACATTAAAAAAGCCAAATTTTCAGCAATTTTTATTGACTACCTTTAAAAGCCCTATGCTGCTGTTTTACAAGGCATAATAGACCAGCTCATTTGGTCAAAGCGTTCTACACCATTAGTTTGGACTACTTACTGAAACAGCTACAGCATTGAAAGATTTAAGGCAAATTGGAATTTATAGAAAAGGATAAGACACTTCACACTACATTAAAAGAAAAACAGAAAGCTAAAAGACCAGACACTATAACTGCAACACTGCACTAAAGCAACACTCACACACTGCAAGCACAGAACATCATCTTAGATGTTTTACTATTTTAAACTTCAGAAAACCCATTTCATACAATTAAAAAAAAAAAAAAAAGAAACAAACAGAATAAAAATAAACCAAAACACAAATTCTGTCATGCACGTGAATAAGTCTTCGTGGTCATCTGTGCATACCCAGAAATTTGAATTTTTTTTTTTTTGCGTCATAACACTTGATAAAAATTTTTTTTTTTACTAAAATAAACCTGTTCATGGGAACAGCTACTAGATGAATTTAAGGTTTTTCTTATGCACCTTATAGAACTTATAGCAAAAATAGTTTTAGTTGATTTCATTATAAATAACATTTTCAAGAACCTGTGCAAAACTGTCAATAATTCCTAAAGCACAATTGATCAGTAAAATCCATGATTGTTTCAGCCTTTGCACCCTTCTCCAGGCCAGGTCAACACTGGACATCTGTAACACAGAAAGGTCAGAGCTAGAGTGGAGTTACAATTGCATGGGTTTTTTTCTAGTGTAGCTGTCCATAAAACTAAATCATTTCCTATTTTAGACAGCTGTGAGAAGACTAAGTGAACGTAAGTACAAATTTGAGAAGTGCCACAGGCGGCACTCCAGGTGCTGGGCCCTTCCCAGGACAAGGCGCTCTGCCAGGATACAGCCTGTATCGTATTCTCCCCCTCTATCTCTAATACCTGTTCAGCATGCGGAGTTCCCACTGGGGAACCGTGAAACTGCATTCAAAGCTATTTCCTTCGTTGTTGTTTTGCTATTGTTGTTTCCTTTTAATTGACCAAAAATGGTTGTGTGTGCAAGCTTACTCCTGCGGCATCTCCAAGGCTTCTGATCTCTGGAAAAGGGACACAACTTTCTTTCGGTGCAGCCTCAGGGAGACTATGTACAAGATACAACAGCCAACCCAGAGACAGCTACTGTGCCTCTGTGATGGTTAATACTTAACAGCAATTCAGGGCTCATTAAATTTGGAGGAAAACTTCTCAATTTACTGTATTGGCTTATATTGTCATATGGGTTTAAAAAAATACCCAGCTAATGAAAAAAAGTTTAGACAATTTTTTAATTTCTCAAGGCAAGACAAAGTCTGGTATTTCAAGGCTTGTACATTTATAGGTGCATATATAATTATAACTTGTTTGTTTACAAGTCCCTTTGACTATTTTCACATAGTAGCAACTTTTTGAAAAGAAGCTATAAATTTATTAAATGTAGCTGTCAAAGGAAAGACGCTGTGTATTTCTGCTTGATTGCATCCACTCGTGCAAATGTGCTAGTTGTCATTTACCCCTTATTTATGGCAATATGTGTACTGACTTTTAATAGGACATTCCCAAAAGTGCTGCCTGCGCGTTTAGAAAGACGTTTCAATTTGACAATAGTAACGAAGCCACAACAATTAAGAGACCGCGGCGTTCCCTGTATTTAGGGCAAGAAATAACTGTCAATTCCCTCCCCTTCACCTGTCTGAAAAATGACAAGTACCAACATGTTCCAGGGACAGAAATACCAAATGCCATACTCTGAGGCTGAAATCAGTTGAGTAATATTAACCTTCCCCACGTGCCCACTGAAATAGCCATTGCTGACATAGATTTCCCTGGCTCCTACTGCATATAAAGACAGGTAACGGTACTTCTCTGAAGAATAAAATACGTGGAGGATTGGCTTACAGCAAACGCACAGAGTTGCTCACAGAGCTCGGTATTCTACACAGAGTCATCGTTACTAAAATGTGTCTCCGATGGCAACACATCTAATCCTTTCAGGAGACTAAATGCTGCTCCTCCTGCCTGGCCCCAGCCTACGGGAAAGACACTGACAGGCTGGGAGAGAGAGGCAGGATGGGGAGATGACATGCAGGATTACGCTTCGCTGACTACCGCAGATCTCTATTGGTAAGGAGGTTTTACATGCCCACAGGGGAGGCTTAAGGCAAAACAAATAATTCCTTGAAAAGCAGTTAACTCCAGCCAATAGCCTTGGCATAGGAAAACATGCAGGAGCCATGATTTTAACACTAGGAGATGGATAATGAGAAGAGTCTGTGGCTTTGCTTTCTCCCTGCCCTGGATGCAAATCAAGGATGTGGGCTTTCTCTAGATGCCGGCATTTGGCCAGACTACAATAACAAACACAGGTCATATGTTGCGCTATGCAGACTGTGCCATCTGTTGAATGTGTGAAGTTTCCCCATTGGTTTATTTCTATCTTTACATTCTTGAACATATAAGAAGTTGTTATGCTGATAACGGGGATGAGAGCAGTGTTGTCAAATAACACAGCTGACCTGCAAAATCAAAGGTAAGGGCAAAACGTGTGTACTCTTAGATCTATACAATTCAGGGAGAATATCACACAATTAGAAGTTCCTCACACAAAACTGATTATGATTTTTGAGTATTAATAAATGCCGTGAGGGCTGTAGAAAAACCCTTCTAAGATGGCCTGTAGCATATTATTGCAGCTGAACAGAATTTTTCAGTATGAGGTCTTACAAAATATGATAAAAAATTATGTAGTCAAGTTGCCTGGTTTACAAAGCACTCAGAAAAAGATGAGTTAAGGAACAACTAAATTCCAGAATTTTAAAACATGGAAGATGGAGAAGGGAATGGTTAGTGCAAACAATATTTTCAGGATGGCAATCTACAGAAAGCAAAGATTTTGCATGGAAGGAGTTCGGGTAAAGCTAACAATTGGTTAGTAAAGAAAGGCCATGCAAGCAAAACCAGAGGAAACTTGGAGTAGGAAAGTAAAACAACTCTGGTATTAGAGCCAAGCTAGGACGTGGCTTGAAAATTAACTGACAAAATTCTGGACCAAACTGCTTTTTCCTAGAATAAAGAATGAGCAGGGAAGTCTTCAGGAGAAAGGGTCAGCAAGGATTTCTACCAGACCACCCCTCTGCCTGTGGTCTGTAAGCCGCAAAGCTGCTTCCAAATCTTACATGTACCACAGAACTAGAGGATATTATATGTGTAAATACAGGTCCCTTTAGTATTGTGATTCTAGTATTTTTGTGCTAATTCATTGTTATTCTTGTATACATGCTGCCAAGATGAACAAATTAAAATACAACATAATACAGTTATGCTATAGAGAAATTATTAAAACACTATTACTCATAATTCATTAACTCACTTCTGAAACCTGTGCTTCCTTTCCTGGCTTCTAACTCTGGCCAAGTTCAAATTAACTTCACTGCCTGTCCCCAGACATTATCAGCATTATTTATATGATATAAAAAAAGAATTTTCAATACAGAGTACTGCAAGTTATGAAATAAAATATCTTTGAATTCACATCTTTTATGTTACAAGATAAGCCCCTACCTCACAGTTACTTATTTTGCTGATACGTATATGGAGAATGGTCACTGGACGTCTCTACTGTAACCTGTTGTTGACCACTGGCTTCCTGCAAATAAAATGGAAGACAAGACATGAGACACAAAATCAGGCACCACTATCTGCAATCTCTATTTCCATGCGACTCATGCAATTAACAGTCTTCAAATCTGAAGTCTTTCTAACATTTCTCAAGTGGGGTATTCCAAATTTGAGGTGTTAACTTTGCATTGATTTACATTTCAGCAAATAGATAAATAAAATGATCATGCAAACCTTGTATTTTCCCAGCTGCTTTGATGATAATTAAAAAAAACCTCTGACAGAAATACATAAAGGGAGCAAATAACTGCTAGTATATTTTCTATCTGCAAATGCAAAAGAGGATTCTGCCCCTCTCCTTTTGAGGGGCAGCAAGAAGAATGAGATCTACTTACCGCATGTACAAACACTATCACTTTGAGTACCGTGGTGTGATTGGCACTAAGCAATACAAAGAACTGCAGTTGGGACTTCGCTCACAGAGCCCCAGAAACAAGGGAATTAATTCAGCTGACAGTCCTCTGGCAGACAGTGCAATTGGCTAATTACCAAAAGTCTTTCTCGAACCCACAAGGGCAGATGCATAAACTGAACCGAACAAGTTTTGGAGTTTCTGGACAAATAGACTTTGAAATGAAATGTTTCTTCTTGCAGGCTCTGGAAGAGACTGTCTAGCACTCATTCTGAATACAAGAGCTGCAACGTACCTTGTCTAGCTCCTCTGTTAAAGAAGTACTGACCTATGAAAGGGTGAACGTTAAGTCAAAATAGTAGACAAACGATTGTCTACCATTTAGTTATGCTCTTCAGCTGGACTTGCAGAGGGGTTTATTAGGCAAATATGCACAGTATCCTGAGATGCAAGGGTAAAATCGGGATTCTTTGTAAAAAGTTACAATCATGGTCTGTTGGCAGAGAAGTTTGCTCACAGGAAAACGAAATGAAAGATCAAAACTACAATATACCCCCTGGCTTGTTCCTATTGGAAGTTAGGTTTCACAAAACACAAAGTTCGTCTGAGCTATGCTCATACAGAAGACTGCTCCAAGTACTGTACTGCTACAAGTACAGGTCATTCTTTGTTATAATACTCGTTATATTAGTTGAAAATAATGACACTTTATAGTTTTAATATACATTGTATTCACAGTACGTTCACAGTTACAATGTTAGGCTTTAAACGGTAGTTTTCCTAGAAAAAAAAAAAAAATCTAATATCATATTCTTTTATAAAATATACTGACCTCAACAGGAACCGCTGCTGTCTGGACATGTGTATATTGGGGTATGTAGGCTCCTTGCATAGCTGTTGTGGCTGGCATGTACTAGAAAGACAGAGAGTCCATTAAGCTGAGTTAAAGCCCAATGTAAATTTAAGAGTATTCAAAATACCTATCATGATATTGTTTAATAGATATTGACTGTTTCCCTAAAGCAATATACATGAGAGAAAGATTTTTCTGTCTGAAATCAATAGGCTTTTCAGAAAAGTCAGATACCTGTTTTGAGAAAACTCAAATTTAGACTTCAAAGACTAGGTAAAGGACTTTTTCCTCCTCTGTTAATCCCTATCATCATCTTTTCTTTTTTTAATTCTGTCTGCTCAGAAAAGAAGGGTTTTTCATTTTAGAAGCTAGCCTGCATCTCTTTTTCTGGTTTACTTTCTGTTCCACACTTTATATTACTTTCTGCGACTCTGATCTCCTGAAGAGTAAAAACAATTATTTTTTCTTTTTCGATACAACTCTGGAGTTACCACCTGGTTCATTTGCTTTGATCTATTTTTATTTACTCATTTCCAATTTCTGATCAGCTAATAGACCGGATAAAAACTGCTGAATATGATTTAAAAATTGAGACAGTTCTTAATATTTTATTGGATAAAAGACTCACTTAAAGGATTACTTTTTTTTACATGCAAGCTGCACATGCATACTGTGATCTACACACAGTATCTCCTACTTGTGTAAGTTCTATTTTGTATTAAATTGCTACGTACTGTTCCAGTACTGCCTAATGAAAGATGACTCATCTGCTGTGTCAGAGGGCTTATCATCGATGCAGGCTGTAGTGACATGGTGTGGTCCATGGAGGGAGTCAGTACAGCACCCTATTAAAACAGAGAAAGAAAGAAATGGTTGCGGCAACACTTGGATTTTAATTACATTTCTGATTTGAGAGTTTAAGTATGGGCTGTCCTTCCGAGGGGATATACCACAAGAAGTCTCCTTAATCCCAGGCACGGACTCAGGAAGCGGGTCTGGGGCATTCTGAATATTCTACTCGAGCAGATGCATTTTGCACAGTTTGGTAATGGGGTAAGAACTGCATTGACTTCCTCTTGAACACGCAACTGATGTACAATGCACTTGAGACACCTGCTGAAAACACTTTGTAAAATATAAGTTTAACCAGATGCTACCTTTAAAGCAAAAATCTGCACACGTTGCCAGGTGTAGATTCACTTAGCTTAAGCTTTGGAATTTCAGGTTTTAGGAAGAAACTTTTATCTCATCTTTAGGAATGGAGGCTTTAGAGGAACATTTGTGTTAGGAGAATTCTATCGTCACATGCGATGTTCACACAGAAGACAGCTGCCCTACTTAATGGCTGGTTTCATTAGCACACACATCTTAGAAGAGTGGGTTAGCAATGCTGATTCTTTGTCTAAATACTAGCTACTGTGATGACCTTTCTATCACTCCTGTACCATTTTGTTAATGTCATAAAAAGTGTATGTTGAATTTTTAAACACTTGAGATCGCTAAATACGGAGGGCACACTCGTAATGTTTTCAGAGTAATCTGAAATGGAGGGTTATCAACAAATTTCATTTTACCAATCATGTTCTACAAAAACACATTTCCAAATACTTTGTATGACTTAGGCTTGCAGAAGTGTTGATTAAAATTGATGGAGGCTCCAAACTAACAGAAATAATTGCAGTGTACTGAAAGCCAGTATTTTGAATCAATAACTAATCCTTAAAAAGAAAAAAAGAAAAGAAAAAAAAACCATTGAGAGTATAGTTGGAAAAACAACCATGTGATCAGTGTAGATGAAATGAGTCACAGGCACATCAAACGCTAAAAGAATTTCCTGTCTGTAGACTGCAGGCTTCTCTGCAAAGCAAATAAGCAAGACAACACCAGTCTTTGCACAGGCCAAAACTGAACTTAAGTCAGGAATTTAGAGCTTTATTTTCAACTGGGAAGTCTCATCTTGTATATCTATGAAACTAATACCTTAGAGCATTCTAACATATCAACTTGTGTCTTTCACAGCATGGTTTGCAAGATGTTTTTTTATGAAAATCCATGTTGATAGAGAGAAAAGTTAAAAAGAGTTGTGTGCCTGTGTGTTTAACATCAAAAACCACAAATACAACAACAATTAAGTGTGTGAGAGGGTGGTCTGATTCAGTATCACCTTCTCTGCATGCACAAGAAGAAAATGTTCTGCCAATAAGATTTACATTCTATAATCTGCATGGAGAGGTTAATTAAAGTCAAGACAATATCCTTTCTATATCTAGAAACAGACTTGTTTGTTAACTACAGGAGTGCATATATTAAAGCGCCTGTTATTATTTGTAATGCTCATTTCAAGAAACCTAATAAGTCTCAGATATAATGGTACTTAATTGGCAAATGAAATAGATAAGAAGCAAAATATCATGGGAGAGTATAGATTAGAATGCCTGACAGTCTGGTACATATGCCACAGCCAAAAGTGTAGGGAGACTAGCATTACTCATGAGTGGTGAAGCCAGAACAAGCTATGCAGGTTTTCTCAAGTGAGTGCCCATCATGTAATTTATATCACTACATCCATCTGTCTTTCACAAATTATCCAGTCTGAACTATTCTAGACCCATTCTAAAACCTTGGGTCTTCAATTCCAGCTCCTGATAGGTAAACAGTATGTAAAACATTGGTATTGGCAAAGTGCAGTTCATTTAAGGAAAGAAAAAAAAAAAAAAAAAAAAAAAGAAAAAGTTTCCTCAGGATGCTGACTTGGTAACTCTAATTGTCCTCATCACCTCGATACCCTGAAGGCAGCTTTCTTTTTTCCTAATAAAATGAGGCCCCAATTCAGGTTACTAGCTTTGTTTCTTTTTTCAGTTTGATCCATGATTTAATCATGATGTAATTGTCAAAACACTGGAAGTAATTGGGTGGGAATTGACCTATTTCCTGTTGTTTAAAGTATGTAAAGTGTTTATACAATCAGTAACACAACAACGGAGAAGCATAAAAACTTACTGGGTGCTGCATTATATATGGTTGAGGCTGCATCCAAGAAGGACTCTGAACCTACAACAAAATCAGTATTTTATTTTTTGTTTTAGACATTCTTTTCCTGAATACTCCAACTGAGATATAGTAATAATTTAATAAATCATGTTAACAAGCCCCATCCCTTATTTATTCACTATTAGTCACTCTGTGGAACAACACTGATTTCTACGAAAAGTGTATTTATTGTACCTGTAAATCAGAAACAAGATTTGGAGACAATATACCACATACACCTTTCAGAACAGTATACTATGTTTTTAGTGCAGGTCTCAGAAACTTTATCAAGTACACTGAAAGGGTTCAAATAGATGCATGAGAGATTTCTGCTGTGTTGAAAAAGGAGGCACCCTCTGTCTTTGAAATTCCTTTGGGGAAAAGTAATTGGGATCTCAGAAGATATAGCATCATTTGCCTTCTAGTGTGATTGGAATAAAATAAACTATTGGATTTTCACAAGGGAAAAAGAAACCAGGAATTCTGCTGGAATCTTGTTCCAGGAACAAGGAGAAGATTTATGGAGAATTGTTCTTCTCCAAGACATTGCGGTATGTTGTTCCCAAAG
>NW_009191104.1:0-286 GCF_000690835.1 Fulmarus glacialis | reverse complement strand
TTCCCAGCCATGCTCCCTCCCAGCCTCTTGTGCACTTGGCAGAGCATGAGAAGCTGAAAAGTCCTTGACCAGCAGGGTACTTAGCAACAACTGAAAACATCAGTGTGTTATCAACATTCTACTCACACTGAATCCAAAACACAGCACTAGGAAGAAATTTAACTCTACCCCAGCTGAAACCAGGACATCTTGCAACTAGCATGTTTTCTCTCCAAAAACACCGACTACCCAAATACATAAATTGAGATAGCATGCCATGTTGAGTTTGCGTGGCAAGGTTTTGGTA
>NW_009191103.1:18860-39297 GCF_000690835.1 Fulmarus glacialis | reverse complement strand
TTTTGGGGGTGTCAGGGTCCCTCCCAGTGCTGCCCAGTCTCTGGTCTGACCACCCCTTGCTGGGCCCAGAAATGAGGGTTCAGCTTGGAGCTGGGGGGTGAAAGTGACTGTGTTGGGGTGCTTTCCTTCCCCCCCCTAAATTCTGGCTGATTTAACCCTTTCTGGCCTGGTTGGTGATTCCCCCGGGGTCTGCATGAGGATGGGGAGAAGCAGGACCCAGTCATGTACCCTGTGTTGCTGTGAGCCCCCCCTTTCCCCTCTGCAGCCCTGAGCCCCTTCCTGGGCTTCACCTACATCCCCCATCATGGGAAGTCACCCCTGTCCCCTCTCCCCACATCCTGTCCCTGTGTGTCCCCCTCTGGGGCTCCCCAAACCCGTTCTGGGGGTCTCTGAAGCTGGTGAATTACCTTGGTGCTGTTGGGGTGCTTCACTGGTGTTTTAGGGTTTCCAGCCTGTTTCTTATCAACAGGCTGGTTTCTGATGCAGAGAAGTGCCTGATTAGTCATCAGCTTTAAAATGCATCTTAAACTTAATCTCCCAATTAAGTATTTTTTGAAGCGGAGGGAGAGAGGTTTCAAGTGCCAGGCTGAGACCCCAGCATGGCAGTAATTGCACTTGTTTGTAAATCCCCAGTGACTTTTTGTCCCTTTCTGAGCGATCCCGTTGGCCGTGTCAGATGTGACTGCTGGGATCTTTCAGCTGCGAGTTCCCAGCGCAAAGAAAACGAAGGTACCAGGGATCTTCCTGCAGCTCCTACCTGAGGAAGGTGGGGGCTTCTTTTTCCCCAGACCAAGCAGGGCATCCCTGGGCCAGGACCGAGCACCCAAAGGGCCCCGGGGAGCTGTGGATGGCTGGTGTAGGGCAGGTAGAGGTGCCTGTTCTCTGGGGTGAGCTTCTCCTTCCTCTTTTTTCCCATTTATTTCAGCCTGGGGCTGGAGCCTTCAGCATTAAAAGTTTCTTCAGAAACTGGTTTTCACGAGAAGCCAGCCCTGGCTTTGCAGTGCTTTGTGGCAAGCTTTCCTCCCACATGAGCTGGGCAGTGACTCATCTTCCTCTGAGGACTTGGTTAAAGGAGCATCGGCGATCTTGGGGCACCATGTGTTGTCGTGTCTCCTGAAGGGAGACAGACTGCTCGGTGTCCCGCTCCGGTCTGCGGACCCTGTCGGTGTTTCTGCTGTGTCTGCTGGGGAACAAGAGCGAGCCAGGTTGCCTTGGGGTAGTGCTCCGAGTGCCTCTGCACGAGTAGGGAAGAATATTTAACCTGTCTGCTTTGGGGAAGGAAATTAAGTCTGTAATTACTCATTTGAATAAAACCTCTTCTTCCTTCTCCAAAGCAGCCGGTTAAAACTGAGTCAAATCAGATCAGGCTGGTAGCTGTCAGCTTTTGGATGGGCCTTGTGAAAGTGTGCTTAACGGGGAGCTAGGACCAAAAAAAAAAGTGCCAGGCTGAGGTTGGGTAGCTCTGGGAGCCACGTGTTGGCGTTGCACGGCTTGGACAGCCATGCCTCTGGCATCACGTACCCTGAGGAGCGAGGAAGAAGAGCAAGGAAGGCCCGTCAGGTGCAGGAGGCGTTGGCAGATGTCTGCTCGAGATCATGCTTGTCTGTAAACACATCATGTGTAAGATCTTGCAATGGGATTTTGAATAACAAAGGCATGAAGCACAAAAATAGGTTTTTCATCAGGCAAGAATTTGCCTCGGGTCAGTTAGTTTTTCACTAGATGTTTGTTTCCCGAATCCCAATGTACTTAAGACAAAATAACTGGATAATCTGGCCTCCTTTTCCATTTAATAGCTAACTGTGGAGAAGTGGCTGTCTCTCCCTTGGTGTCTCTCCCTTGGTGGCTAGAGGTGCACTCAGGAATAATTTTTAACCTGCTGTCGCTGAGCCAAAGCGAAGTCGTCTGACCCAAACTTCCTGCAGGTTGCGAAGGGGAAATGCTGAAGTGTCAAGTCACTGGGAGAGAAATAATCAGAGTTAAAGGTGGTTTTAAGTGTGTCTGTCTCTCCCACGCGATGTCTGAGCGTGAAGGTGAGGGGGGGAAGCTGTCAGCCGAGCTGCAGAACATCTTCCTCTACTTGTGCGAGGCAGTGTGAGTCCATGGCAGCACGTCAGCTACGAGAGGAAGGGGATGCGCATCTGGGGCGCAGGGTAAGGTCTGATCGCTCTGGCGTGAACCCCCTCAGTCCAATTATAGCCACAAACGAGGGCAATCGGCTGATGCTGCGGCTGGAGAAAAAACATGCATGGTCGCAGCAGGCGTGGGGGCTGTTTTGTGGGTGGGCATTGGACATTGCTACAAGGGACTTTCCTAAAACCACGTCACGTGGGAGGGATTAAATCCCACGTCTGTGGAAGGAGGTGTCATGTATGGGGTGTCCTGTTTTGGAAGTGTCTTGTGGGCAGCGGGTTTTATGTGGTGCCCTTCTGTATTTGAATATGACGCAGGTGGCAAGTGAATAAATGCAGGTGGCGTGTAAATAATGCTGTCACATTGCTGGGGATGTGTCTAGGTGCTGGTCTTGTCCCATCCCACAGGACTAACCTCTCCCAGAGCTGGATGCAGCAGCCCTGGGTGGAGAGCTGTCTGCATCACGGTTCCTCCTCGCAGCCGGAGATGCCGGGAATCTGTGATCTGGACAGCGTCTGCCCCAGCTCCTGCAGAAGTGGCTCTGTTTGCCGCCGACTCTTTCCTAACCAGAGCTACAAGGGGGTGGTTCCCCCTTTGGGTAACCTCCTGGTTATGTCTCTTGGGTAAGAGGTGGCAGTGGAGCGATTCAGGGCTCTGCTCTGGGGCTTGCGTAAGTCGTGTGAAATGGCTCACACTCACCATGCATCACCGAGGCAGAAAGATCGGGGGGCAAAACAACCGCTGCCTTTTCAGGCGGCGGGTGAAAGTTGTTGCAACAGCTGGCTGCTCGTCTCGCAGCCCACGGAGGGCAGGCGTGGAACATCTGGTTTCTGTTGATGGTTTTCTTCCCCCTCACATGCAGACGTGACACCTTCTGCATTGCAGTTTCCCAGTTACCCCCTTTGCTGCCCACTCCAGTGCCATGGCAAACACGGGGTGCTCGTCCCTGCACGTGGGCACCCCCTGCTATCTGGCAACACCCTGTGGCAGGGATAAGAGGCAGCAGCGTTGATTTAGAACAGTTTTGCAAAGGTGGGGATTAAAATATAACCCCAAAATGAGAGAAATGCAAACGGAACCGCTTCTTAAAAGAAATATATTGATGTACAATTTATTGCTGAGTGTTAATGCAGCGATTGTGGACAGCATCCCTCTGATTTGGGCCGTTTGTGTTAAATTTTGTCTCTGAAGTTGTACCCACTGTGGAGGAGGACAACTGAAGAACCAGGTTAAAATGGAGTTGGCCTAGCTGATCGTTGTAGGTCCCTTCCAGTTGAACTATTCTAAAAATGAAAAGTACCTTTTCTGAACAAGACCTGTGTGCCGGTGTTTGCCTGACAGCCTGCGAGGACAGCTTGTGCCCCTGGGGTTGGGAGAGGGAAGGACAATTAAACCAGGGCGTGAAGAACATAAATGACAAGGGGAGCAAAAGTCCAGGGAGATAAAGAAGGTGAGAGACTCTCAAAGGCTTTAAAATGGAGCTTCTCAGCAGTGACCTGAAGAAGCAGATGTGATGGCTGGGGAACGGGTCTCCCCTTACAGCCGAGAGACCTCGGCGTGACTTCAGCTGAAGGACCAATGTGGCAGGGTAGTCACCGGTGCCACTCTCGCCTGCTTCCACCTTTGTTTTGTTTGCTGAATCCAGCTACAACTCAAGTACAATTTTCTTATCTGTGGTGTTCAACGGCAGTATCAGTGTAAACCTCTGTAAGGTTGTAAGTGACTTTTGGCTACTAATAAATGGAAACGGGGTGTAAAAGTAATGAAAAACAATACCTGGAACCTTTATCTGTATATCTAAAAGTAGTTTCCTCATTGCCAGGAATACATGCTGTCTGCCCAAGGCGTTGGGACCTGCTGACGTGACTTCTCAGCTCTGATTTTCGTGGTCAGTGGGACACTGGTGAGTGACTCTCCTGTCTTAAACAAAAGTCTTGTGCGTGTTCACAATTCCCAGAGGTTTTTGGTGGAAGCACTGGTGTGCTGCATGAGGTAAGTTAGATTGAAAAGGACGTTCTTAACACACGATGCCTTTCTACCCTCTCTTGAAAAGTCTGTGCCTTTTCCTAAGGGTTTGCACACCAGAAGCCTGCGCTTTCCTTTGCTACAGACCTTTCTGTCCCAACCGCTGCAAGCTGGATGCCCGGCTCGTGTAGGTGCTATTTCAATTTCTCAATGCCAGGCTGCAATGCACAACACCTCCTGCTTTATCAGTGCTCCCACTCCTCCAACTCACTTGGGCAAGAAGCCTCCCGTGATCGGCTGGTGCGATGGGCGAGGTGATCAGCAGTGGGGGGAGTGACGGTTCCCTTGCCTGTCGGGCAGGCTGGCATCGCGTGCCATCTGTCACCTGCTGCCGGGTGAGGGACGGGGTTTTGGGAGCTGCGTGTCACATCAGGTCTGTAAAGGCTTCACTTCTCTCCCCCGGTGCAGGGACGTGGATAGTGCTGACGTGGAGGGTTCCTTATAAATAAGCACTCATAGCTCCATAAATATGCCTGTTTAACAGAACGCAGATAAGATACAAGTGTGGCCTATATTTAGACTTGCTTAGTTTTGTGGAACATGCAGTGTCCTTGATCAGACCTGCGAGCGTTAGCTCACCTGTGTGTCCCCGGAGGGACGGTGAGTACCACTGCCATGTGTAGAGCTTGAACACGACGCCCTAGGAAACGCGGTCTGAGACACTTGTCTTTCATCAGTCCTCATCTTCCCAAGGCCCTTGTGCCCTCTTAGACAGAACACTTTTTTAGCTTGGTGCTGTTTTCACCAGGTAAAGAGAGATTTTATTTCCATAGCCTGGCTTACATGGAATGTGGAGATGGTGCTGGCTAGTTCCTAATCCTGAACTTAAATCTCTGTTTTGGGGACTCTTCCCTAAGGGGGAGAGCCCTTCTCAACCCAGTGGTCCTGGCACATTGCTTTCCTCTAGACTTTTGTCTGGGGGTCTAGGTGCAGCCAGTTCTTGTACCTGTCTGTACCTGATAACTGGAGTTTCAAGTTGTGCTCTCGCTGGCACGCTCAAAGGAGAGGCGATTGTTTTCCAAGTGTCTCTGCTCAGATGTTCGAGTAATCCTGTGGCCCGGTCAGTGTTGGACAGAGGAGGAGAAACCTGTTTTTCTGTGCTCTGGCTGCTGCCCTGGGTGGCCTCCCACATTGTCCTCCTTGTTGACACGGCACATTAATGGGAGAGGACACAAAAACTAGTGTGGTTGGGCTGCCTGATGCTCTTGAAATATAAATTATCACTCACCGTAGCAGGGTAGGAGACCCTATGTCTGTACCAGAACCATTGCACATGCACAGGGCTACTGCACTGCAAGAAATGCTTCCTTCTGTTTATTTTACTTGTCATGGATGACAGAATTTCAAACCAGTGAAGTATGTTGTGACAAAACGTCTGTGACCGTGGTTGTGTGATCTTTGCTATAAAAACTTAGCAGGGAAAAGGATGAGGTGGGATCTGAGGCAACGCACCGACAACGCTGGGTGCCTGAATCCATGGGTAATGTGTAGACCTACTCATAGGAGGGGTGATGCTTAACTTCTGGCAGGTCAGGGACGGTGCTTAGTGGGCTCCTCTGCTCGCAGACCCTGCAGTCGCAAGCACAGAAAATGTAATTTCTGTTTCTTCCTGCAGCCCAAACATACCTGGTCAGAGTGCTTTCTGCTCCAGGGCAAGCTGAACTGAAAATGGCTGATGTGGGGCAATGGGATCTCTACAGCTTATCTCTGGGCAGGAAAAAAGCAGAATTACCCACAGATTTCTTAGTAGAGGGGAACAATTTTAACCCTGCTCACCCACTCACTTCCTTAAGTACCAGTAAAATTGCTGGAGAAGGAACTGCCTGTTGAGGGCAGGGCATGACTCTGCCTTGGCATCACGTGCCATGCCTGTGCTTAGCTCTGAATTTACCCGTCGGCTCGTCCAGACAGGCAAGAGAAGCAGAGACCGAGGAGCCAGCTCCTCCTAGTCACGCTCCCTGGGCACCCACTGCAGGTAAATGGCCGTCCTGGTCCGGGGGAGCTGGCCAGGGAGGACCAGGGGCTCAGCAGAGTTTGGCTTGTGGGTCTGATTCCTTCCTTAGGGTTCCTGATCTGCAGCAATAGGCTGTAATTCTGACCAAAACTTTACTTCAAGGAAAAAAAAAAAAACCAAACCATTAATGCAAAGGTTTAATGGTCACTGGGTTTGTTTTATCATTCATCTCCTTGGTAAGAGATGACATGGAGGTGTTGTCTTTGTTTTGTCTGACTTGTGTTTTGTTTCTTGCTCTTTTTTTCACCCCCTTTCTGACTTGGTGCTCTTGTCTCTTTTAACCTGTGGCTGCTGCATTTCTAGTTGTCCTTTAATCAGCTGATAGAGATCTGTCGAGAAATCACTGCTCTGCTCATGGCTCTTGAGGAAACTGAAGTTTGTCGGGAATGCTTGGGCTGGAGAGAGGTACGGGTGCATGGGCTGGACTTCAGCATGGATGAAAGGGGGGGAGGGGGGCAAGAAAACAAAGAATTAATGAGTAATGAATGAGAAGACATCACTATGACAAGCTGAGCTTCTGGAGCTTGTGTGCAAGGCAGAGATCCTTCCTGAGGACATGGTGGGAGTTGTCTGGTCCTGGGGATGTTCACTTGTAGCTCTTACCCTCTTGTATCTGCATGCATGCAAATATTCCTGGCTGTGGAATGGCTTCAGAGATGACATGACTCAGTTGTTTTCTCCCATAAATTGGAAATATCCCACTGTGATGCTCCAGCTCTGTCTCTTCAGTGCAAGCAGGCCCAGGGATACACTGATTTTGGGTCCCATCTTACCCAAAAGCTGGCAGCTTCCGTGGTCATATTTTAACTTCCTGCTTGAACACAGCGATGAGGCTTTCAGTCCTGTTATGCTGCATATTGGGAGCTAAATTTTTTCCTCCTTAACAATAAGACTCTTGTAATGCTACTTACTGTCTGCTATAAAGCCAAATTCCTTGGAAATGCGCTCGGTGGTGAAGCTGGATTTCTTCTAAACCAGTGGGGAAGCCTGCTGTGTTTATCTGTGTCTAGTTACGAGGGCTGGTCAAGGCTTGTGTTTCTATAGTGTTGATTTAGGGTGACTAATCCATCACAAATCAACTCTTCTGTCACTTGCTGCTTCTCCGAATGCAGCTTTCTCCATCTCAGTGTCTTTCCCCACCCTGATAAATGAGATGTCTTACAACTACTTAGGAAACAAGGCAGCAGGGTAGAAAATCTGTAATTAGAGCAGCTCAACAAGCCTAGATAGAGGCAAGGGTATTTAAAAGTTTTGTCCTCTTTCATGAGAGGGTTTTGCTTGCCACAAGGTAGATTTGTAAGCATAGGTGGGTATTTTAGACCTCTAACAGCTAACATCTAATGTAATCTGCTTCCAGCACAGGTCAACTAAAGCTGCCAGGTCTCTACTTCTGGGAATGACCTCAGATGTTGTCCTCTATCTCCTGGAATCTTAGTACATTAGTTTATTATTTCAAAGGCCACTGGAGCAGATCGGCAGCCTCAGAAGGGCCCTATCTTTTCCACATACGTTATGACTTTGTGAATCCCAAGACCTTGAATTCTGGACTCTTCCTGCAGAGCTCTGGGGTGGCACCTTGCAAAGAGGAGCTGTTCTTCTGTAGCCTAGTCTTGATAGCCGAGTGCCACTGGAGTGGCTTGCCTGGCTTAATGCACTTATTTCAAGCAAGTCTGGGGAATGTCTGTGTTGTAATATCTGACCTGGTTGTGTGGGTTTAGCTGTGGCACTGAAAAGGAGCTCATGAGGCTCTCCCAGCCCTCCCACCCTCTCCTGGGCAGCATGAAACCAGCCAGGAGCTGCTTCTGCTGAAGAGCAGATGTTCAGCTCCTGGTACTTGCTCCAAGTCAGGGGATGAAGGTTCAAATTCTCTTCAGCCAAACTTCAGTTCCTCTCCCAAATCTAGGGTATGTCTTCAGCAGATCATTATTTCTATGCACACTTCAGTAGCATTCTGCAGCTTAATCAGCTGAAGTTTTCCCTCCATCTCTAGCAAAAAAACCCCCAGTATAGGCTTGATATGATAAATGAAGTATTTTCAGTATTAAAGTTGTTGGGGTGTCCCTGGGGGGCCGTGTGTCTTGGTGCAATTTCTCTCTCTGGTGGAGAGTGATAGAGCAATTTGCATTCTTAGCAAGAACCTGTTTGCATATATTTCGAAATAAGGGAGAAGCTCTTAAGGAGTGTGGTATTTGCCACATGCAGGGACAGCTCCTTTCTGTTGGCCTTCCCTGAATTTTTGGAATATGAGAGAAAGGATTCCTCGGCTGCTCTTACCCTGGAATTAGTGATTGGGAAATGAAGGCAGAGATGAAGCACACAAGGAATTTGGAGCGAGAGGAGGGAGTGATTGACATCTAGGAAGGGTTCAGGTGACACTGCCACAGGGAAGCATCTGTGGAAATAATTGCTGCTTTGAATTTGTTTGAGCAGAATATTCCCTTTGACCTGTCCTTGCTGTGCCCTGCTGGGTGCAAACGTGGTGGTATTACTTGGAGGCACAATGGTACAGGCAGAGCAACGGTGATATCAGCATGGAAATCATGTTGACTAAGCTAAAGGCAGAGTTTCCATTGGAAATATTAGCTTGAAGAAATAACTCTTCTAGATAAGAAGTGAAAATGTGGAAGAAGGAAATAATTATTACATGCTGCTCCTGTCTGTAGTTAAAATTACAAGCCGAAGGGGTAGGAAAGGCAGAGACATCTGCTGCTGATAATTTGTGAATGGGTTAGGGTTACAGCACCTTCATGCCAAATACTGCACAGCGCAGCTGGTGTAGATTTAATGTAGGAGCCTGTTCTGCAGTTGGAAATGCTTCGTGCTCAGCCAGCTCTGCAATCCGGCTGGATTGCCATCCAGGAGCCCAGGGTGAGCAAGTGCCTCATCGGGTGACGCTGCTTCTGTATCCTCTGGCTGAGGACACAGACCCTGCGTGTGGAGGTCGGCATCTTTAAATCTCAATAAAACCATAGCGGGCAAAATAAGTGCCAGTTGCACTGGCTGTGGTGCTGTAAGGAGAGAGGCTGTGCCGGTAAACATGTCTTTGTTCACTGCATCTGTCTGAAAAGCAAACAAAACTCTGCTGCTTACGGCTCGGCAGCAACAGCCCTGCAGTGGCCTCAGCTCATCATGAGGTGCCTTTGGTAGCTCCAGACTTGATTTTTCTTTTCTCTTTGATTTTTCTTGATAGCTTCCCATAGCTAGCTTTATTCTGCAGCTCCCGAACACCTTAGGACAGTCAAATAGGATGTCCCGCAGTCAAGGATCAGGCTGAGCATGACTTTTCTTCACTTCCCCAGCCTGCGGTAAGTCATAAAAGACGGCGAAAAAAACCCTCTTAGTGGCGCTAACTCTTTTCTGTACTTTGTCCCTCTCTTTCTCTTGAGCTAATGAATACTTAGGGCAGGGACGATGCTGGCTGATAGCTGGTCTGCCTGAAGCAGCGTCTCCCAGAGAAGCGAACGGGGAGCCCTTGGCAGCCGCCTCTTGCTGCCCTGTAAGCAGACCTGCTGTAGCTTTGCAGGGACAGGAGCTCTGGGCGTCTTGCGAGGAGGCCGGTTGGATGTGCCCAAGGAGCAGGCTCTTCCCCTGAATCCGGGCAGAGCGCCTTGCGGGCTGCTTCGGTGAGTCAGCGGGGAAGTTGGATGGGGGTGAATCCTTCCTGTGAACTGGTGCTTGTGCACCTACTTTCCTGGTAACTTCAAAGCTGAATGATCCTCTTCCAGCATCCGCTTCAGCCCCTCAATCACAAGAGTGAGGTAAAACTGGGTTTCCACACTGGTGCCAAACCAGCTGCAGCGCAATCAGCACTGCACGATTTGATCTGCAGTGGGAAGGAGCCTGTAGTAACCGCTTGGCTGATGTGCAAGTGTGAACATGCCACACGTATTCGCTGTGTCTGTAGACCAGTTTTGACAAACGGGAGCATTTACGGGCAAACACGCACAGACCAAACCCCTCAGCTGCAGCGGTGTTGACCATCTCCAGCCCTGCGGTTGTTGCAGTGCCCTTGGGTGTAGTGACACAGGTACTCTGGAAAAAGCTGTAATGACTGAAACTCATCATGTGAACCAGTCTGTCACCTAGACTGCGTCTTTCCTGGGCTCTCCATCTCAGCAGAACTCCTTGCTGGGATTGCAGCCTGGTGTAGGCTGCTACTGGGAAGGTTTTAGGCTAACCCAGCTGTTTGGAAAGCTGAAAATGGCTTATGTCAAGCGTCACATCAGCTAAGGTGATGAGACATTGTGTCTTTGGCTGCTGGGCTAGGTCTGGAAGAAGGTCCACATGCACTTTCAGAGCATGCAGTGAAGTGGTAGGGATGGTAAGTTGGGAAAACCTGGTGTCTTGCAGGTTTTTCTAGCAGAATATGAGTAAAATGGCGCTGTCCTGTTCTGAGTGCGGTGTAACTGGATTTGGCAGTAATCAAGGGACCATGTTTTAGGTAGTGCGGACAGGCAGTTGTACCAGAATTTTAAATTCAGGTTGTAAATACATCACTGTACTAGCACCTAAGCTATTATTGAGATAATCCAGTTTAACATCTTACAGCTGCCTTTTTCCTTAAACAAATCATAAACACATGCAGCAGCTTCAGAGTGGAAGAAAACCAACACAACTTCCATTGCGCGCCTCCAAAGCGTGTTGGTTTTTTTGTCATCTTACCCAAGCTTTCTGGCCCGCGAGGCGTGGGTTTGGCGACCGCTGTCACTTCTCATTCATGACTAACATCCTCCCGTGGCACTGCTCAGGAAATGAGGTGCTCTGCAGCTCGCTCACTGCAGGCACGGTGGTCTCCCCGCTCCAGGAGATGCCTAGCTATTTTTTAGATTGCCGTTCAAGCCTAACGCATTGGGAAAGGGTTTTTGCTCTTCGTGGCTGGCAGACTGAGAGGCACAGTCCCCAGGCAGTGCCACTTGCTTTGACAAAAGCCTGCGGAGCAAACGCAGCGTCTGTGGGCAGGGGATCCTTGCTGGGAGGAGAGGCATTCCTTGCAAAGCACATGCCTGCGTGGTTAGCTTTTTTCCCCCTGCAATATGTGCAGATCGGGCAGGGAGGTGGTGGTCTGTGGTGGTGCCCTGTCTTGTTCAAGGCACAGGGGATGTCAATCGAATGATTAAATACAACTTGCTTGAAGTGCCAGCTCCTAGGAGGATCGAGTATACACAGAATATTGCTGTGTTTGTGTGATAGAGAGGATAATGGGATCTGTGGAGCCCGAATACCATGGCTGGCCTCATCCAACACGTGGGAGCCCCGTCTCTTCCATGTCTGAACTTGGCTTTGCGAGGGCTGGGAGCTCAGAAGCCGCTGGGCGCTTTTCCCCTCTGACTTCTGCTCCCTGCTCTCCTGTTCCTGGGGAGTGCTGTCCTAGCACGGGTACGTTTGATCCGCCCTGCTGTTTGCTCTATTGGTTGGCAAACTTCCACCCTTCCCTCTCCTTATTTTCCTGGTTTTATCTCTGGAGCAGCTAGAGCTGCTGCAAACTGCCTCTCCCTGACGTTACGGTGATCTTCTACTTAAGAAGCATCTCTTGGGGATGGGGAAGGCAGCCCCCATGGTTTGGGTGCTGACTGGGGGACAAGGTAGGGAGGGCTCAGATGAGGCTGGGAGAGGCATCTTCCGCTTTCCTGTTCCACCTGAAAGTGGTTGTGATTTCCCACAACAGGGGAAATCGAATTGTTTAGCCCATTCCTGGAAACCAGCTCTGGCCTGGTTGGACAGAGCCCTGCTACACCCTAATGAGAAGGGGTGCCAGCTGCCCCAAACCCCTCCCTGGGACCGTGGTGCTGCTGGACTCTGACTCTGGGGTCACCAGTGCTGCCCAGTTTGGGCCCCCTCAGACTGCAAAGGGAAAAGAGACATCGCTGTTCCTGCACCAGCTCAAACTGGAGGAGGCAGTGGGGTTAGGAATGGCCATTCTGTAGGAATGGATTTTTGGTCTGATTGAGTAGTTTTGGCTCTTTGTCCCAGAAAACAAAAATTCCTACCGTTGCAGTTGATGTAGCTGATAGATGTGTATCCTTAAATAAGTGCGTGATGCTTTCAGGGCTGCTTTGCGCTATGTCAGGTTGTGAATCACTGCTCCATGCTTTCTTTGAAATCCAAGTCCATGAGAGAGCAATGCTTTGCTGAAACTGTTCTCCCATCTAAGAGCTTGTTTTGATTAGTTTTACCCTAGAAATGTTTTTAGGCTCTGAATCTCTAAATGAATCGCTGTCACAGATGTGAAATGTTAAAATACAGCAGCTCCTTTACTCCATGTGATGTTACAAGCAATTTAGGGCCTTGCTGGTTCGTGATTAGTGATCGTGGGCATTAGGAGCTGGTTTAATCGAGAGAGGGGGTTTCAAACAAGGAGAAAGAGCCCCAGAGCAGGACGTCTCTACTGAAAAGACTGCTCAGGAAGCCCAAAAGTCTGATGGAGCCCATGGTAGCCCGTGACTCAATGCCGGAGGATGCTCCACCCTTCCCAGTGTGTGTTTCTTTTCAGTTCCCATGCTGTGGTGCTCGCAGGTCCTTCACCAGCATGGAAACTTGCTGCGTTTCAGGCCGGCTCTTGTCTCCTCCACTGCATTTGCTCCTCGGGGCAGGGACGGGGGTCTGTGGGCGCTCCTGTGACGCTGCAATTGAGCACTCATCTCTGTTATTACTCTTATCGGCAGCCGATGGCCTCTGCTCCGGCTGGGGTGTGCCAGGCTTGCTCATCCCGGTTGGCAGACGGTCTTGAGACCTGGCTCTGTGTCTGCAAACTCTTGCATCAAGTTGGTCCAGAGAGGATGTGTGCTTGGATGAGGCTCATCGGCTGGGAACGAGGGCAGAGCCTGAGCCAGGCTGATGCCAAACAGCCCCTTCCCGTCTTCCTGCAGCCAGCCCGGATGGTATCAATAGGTACCGGCTTATGCCAAAAAGCCACAATACAGGGAAGATGCAAAAAGGGAAGCTCTGCCAGCCTGTGTCAAAGTTGTGGCCACGTGAAAAGTTGCTTTTGTTTATTTATTGAAGGAGAGTTTGAGAGAGGATGCATTGCTTGCATAAAAATCCCATATTAAAGCGATCCAGCTGTCACTAACACGGTGCTGGTGGGGTCTCCCTTGGCTTGCAGATCCAGGAGGGTTGCTGGAGTGAGTGCTCTGTCTAATTTTTGTGGCTTAAATGACAAAGCGTCGTGCCAGTGAGGAGTCAGGTTGGAGGTATTTTTGATGTGGTGCCTGAGCCATAATCTGGAAATCTGTTTACTTCATTCCTTCCAGTCAGGGCAATGGCACTTAGAAATATTTTTCTGCTTTTACCTGCACATGTAAGGATTTGTTGCCTAATTGCAGTGTGAGATCCTATAAAGATCCTTGGCTAATGTGGTAGAAGAGCTTGTAAATGGCCAGGTGTTTTTTCTTCTGCCTCTCCATGCTAGTGAAGCTGCTGAGGGTTTGCACCACGATGCTCGTCTCTGGCCTGTCCCTGCCGTACACCGGCTCCCTTGGCCCCTTTCTCCTGCGCTTCCCATCCAGGGTTGATGCAATTTGTGCCTGGACTCCAGCCCCCGGCTCCTGTCTTGCAGCAGGTAAGAGGAAGAACATCCACCATCCTTAGGTCTGCCTTCCACACATGTTTGCTTGAGGACTCGTCGCTGCGCCTTTGGATGCGGGAGGCTGGATGTGGTTTGCAGCCTACCTGGAGAGTTGCATGCTCTGCAGCTCCTGTGTGCCTGCAGGCTTCCCTGGTGCTGCTCCGACACCTTTGGAGAGCGATCATCCTTCACAAAAGAGTCAGGAAGGGTAGTTTTGCTGTGTTGATGACCCTGGAAACTCAAACCCGGGTATTTGGGGACTGGCCTGTGCATCCCCTCTCCTCCCTTCTGGATGCGATGGCAGAGATGCCCTGCAGTGCTGGAGGTCTGGGGTCACAGTGCGGCCCCAGGGGGCTGGTGAGAGCCCCGCCGGGCTGAGAACAGACCTGGTCTTGCTCTGTCAACACTTTTTTCTTTTTTTTTTTTAGCTTTGCTGCCAGGGATGTGGCTGCTCAGCTGTCTGCTCCTAACCGCATTACTTGGGGGTGCTGGTGGCCGTAATCGAGTTCAGCGTGTCCCTGGGCTTGCTGACTCCTATACCACAAAGCGTTTAGGAAGCCCATAAGTGCCTGATTCCTCACAAGGAATGAAATTAGCATCCTGTTCCTTAGAGGGATTTTTTTTAAGTGTCTCTGACCTTCTTGGAACTAATATTTGTAGCTCCTTTGGTTGTCGCGCAGCTGGACCCTCCTCTGAATGCCTCATTGCAGTGACATGTTGTTTGCAGACTGGGAGTGTCTGGGCTCTCTGGGGTAGGAATTGTCACGCTTACGTGTTGCCTGGCATGGAGGAGCCTCCAGCCTTGGTCTGGGGGTGTTAGCAGAGGCTCCAGGAGGGTTTTACATCTAATCAAATTAATGGAGGAAGGGGTGGCATGAGCTGACTTGCATCAGGTAATAAATAGCTGCCAGTCTCATGACACAGTCAGGCTTGCCAGATCTCCTTGCCCGGCTCCCAGGAGGTTGCAGCCACTCTGGGTTTTGCAAAAAAAAAAAAAGTTCTTCCAACCTAGAAATGGAGGTGAGTGGTGGCAAGAGGGATCCAACCATGCAGCAGCATGAGGAGCTTCACCTGCTACATCCATCCACGTGCAACATGTAGAGCCACCATCCGCGCATGGGCTGGTGCTGGGCTCGTGTGGGAGCAGTGCTTCATCTTCCTGGGAGGCTGTCAATCTGCTGTCTAATAAATCTCATGGAAAGCAGCTAAATAACAGGGCTCCCTGGAGCTACAGAAGGAAATTATTTAATTGTTCTTTTTAATAGAGAAAGGGGTTGCTCGCATGCCACAACTAGATGTTATGAATAGGCTGATTTGTACTGGAAAAAGCTTCTTAAAATGCAAGTGCATTGCCAGAGGCTCTGCAGAGACTCCGTGGAGCATCGTTTTGTTTTGACATGTCAACAGTGGTGTTAATTGAGTGTGAGCCAGGAAAATAGTAAAACCTCCATGTAAATGAATGGGTCTCTCCAAGACTTCGCAGAGTCTTCAGTAGCAAGTCAGAGCAGTGCCAGGGGTGAGGATTTATTTAGACTTCAGAAACCAGCCTGTTCCTTTCAGGCCATGCGGGTAAAGATTTTTGTTTTGCTTGGCAAACAAATTAACCAAAAATGCATTTTGATGGAGCAACAAAGATATTGAGAATGTGACAAATACTTTCACAGTATTGTAACAGTTTATTTTCTGTATCCTGAAAACATTTAACGATGTTAGTCTCAAAACTCCAAAGACTTCAAAGCCTCTGTAATGAAATGTCACTCTTGTTTTCTGGGAATGTTCAGCTGTTCCTTAACTGGCTTGGTTTGTCCCCCAAATTTCAGCGAAGTCTGAACCTCTTGGGGAGCCGATAGCTGAATATAAACCCATATCCTTGCATCTTTGGCCAGACAAAGCCCTGGTCTTGCTTCTAGGTACTTCTTACACTGGGCATTCATGATAAAATGTATTTCTGGCTGCGCTGATCAGGAGAGTGTGGGGTACCTGAAGCCCAGCTGACCTCTGAGCAGCAGCCCCACAACCAGTCTTCCACACCGGGGTTTATGCATTGGCCTCTAGCAGCGGTTTCTCTCTCTGGTTTTGTCTTAGCTGGTGTGTTAGCCCCAGCTCTGGCTATTGCTGTGGCTAGTGGAGTGATGTCCTGTTGGAAGGAGGCATTTCGGTGCTGTGATGCTGGGAGGGAAACCTGCCGCTGTGCAGACACCGAATGTGAGTGACTAAGGCTTTCAGGAGCAATTGTCCTCCAAAGCCTTTCCTCTTTTGCCAAGTCCCGATGAGCTGTGAGCGTGAGTTTTGCAAGTTGGCGAGAGAAAAAGGAAAGTGCTAAAGTATGAGAAAACACTTCAGCAAAATACTTCCTACAGTCTCTGAGTGGTTACTGAGGGTACCTAGAAATAAATACAGACTTAAAAGCAAAGGATCTTCCTTTGGGCTCAGCGCAAAGGGGGAAGAAGAGCAGACGCTATGCCCATCTCCCTGTATGAGCAGGTAACTTTCCATGCTCTCATTTCTTCCCCAGGAGCCCAGATGCCCCTCCTGCACCCCACACCGGAGGTCCCAGCGCTCGTGCAGCCACTGAGCTGTGGCTTCAATGGCTGTTACACTAATTTTCAGGATGACTTGCCCAGTTTCTTTTAAGCTGGGTTATGTTTGGGGAATGGCAAACCTCTCCAGAGGATGCTCTCCCCTTTGTACAGTTGTTTTGCTTCTAACAGACATGTTTTAGCTTCCCGGCTGTGTGCTGCTTTCCCTGAGCACAGCTGTTGAATGGCTGCTCACGCAGGGCTCTCGGCCAGCAGTGTGCAGCTCTGTCCACGCTTCACCATCGGCCACGCACTTTGGGAAGCTGCTGCCTGCCCATGGTCCGCATCTGCGAGGCTCCAGTTAGTCAGACAGGGCTGGAAGCCAAAGCCGGAGATGTTTCCTTCTTGGGGTTAATGACTCTTCCAGTTGTAGTGATGGTGGCTGCACGTGTGCAAGGGCTTGCGTCACTGGTCCATCGCACGCCGGTGGGAGACGGTGTGCCACAGGGACGTACCGAGGGGAAGGCATGGCACCACTTTGGGCTGGCACCAGTGGCCACCAGAAGTGAGTCACCCCTCTGGGTAAGGCAGGGAGGGGTGCGCAGGGGGAGCCAGCTCTTGCCTCTGCCTTGCCACATCCTCCTGGCTCCCCAGGTATAAGGGATCTATCGCAACCCTGGCCTAAATAACAGCCGCTGCCAGGGAGGCTGGAGCCCAGCTACCGGCTGGAGCCCTTTGCACAGCAGTCAGCTGGCTTATTTGTGCTGTTCTTCCCTCTCAGCATCTCCTGCAGGTGAGCTTTTCCCACGTCTTTAAACCTTAACTGCGGTGGCTTCTGTGCTGCTTCGTCATCTGGCAGCATCCCAGCGGAGGGCTCCGGTTGCTAATTACAATCATGCAGCCTTCCCCGCCAGCATCTTGTAGCTGTTTGACTGCTCTGACAGCTCTGTACAACCCCAAAAAAAGGATCATCTGAAAGTTGAAATTTCCTGATCTATGCATGGATTTGGTGCCTTGGGAATGAGGTGATGGGAAAGCTTAGATTTAACGAAGCACGGCTGCTCAGAGCCAAACCTGGGGCTTCGCTGGAGCGACAACTGGGTTGCTGCAATTTTGCTATAACCAGCTACAAAACTGGTTTGACCCTTCCGGTGCCTGCTCAAAAGAGGTCAGCGCTTCTAACGCAAATTATTTTGCTTCTTCCAAGAGGTGAAGGCTAAATGTCAGGTTTGATGAATGAGCGACCTTTCACGGGGGTGGAGGGAAACTCCCGTGCGCGCTCCACCCCGCGTGCTGACGTCACTTCCATTATGGGGCTGAGTAACGTTTTCCAAGAAGTCAGAGATGGTAGGTTGAAGCAGCGCTGTCATCCATGTGGGAATTGCATCTGGCACAGACTTATTACTCTCTCATGAACATCGGTGACCAAATCACCTCTTGCTTTTTTAATTGAGAGCTGGAGAAAGCAAGAGGCGTGACAAGGGTGGGGGCAGACCCCTCCTAGGTTGACTGGTCGCCATCAGCACCTGCTTTCCCCATCCTGCCTCGTGATGCTGGAGGTGTCAGTGTCCCCATGCATGGTCCTGGGAAGGTATGGTAGAGCAGAAAGCAACACAAAGCACTAGAGAAGTATTAAACGCTGCATCAGGATGCCTGTATAGCAGGGAGAAGGTTTGCTGAGGTCTCCACAAGGATCTTCACCTCAAAGCAGCCCTGCTGCTTGCTGGAGAGAGGTGCCCTGCATGACCAATGCAGCAGCTTCCAGTTTGGGTGCTCAGCGGGTGTTTTGCCGTGGCCCGGTAAGCGGTGGCTGTCGGCACTCCTGGAATCCAGCCCTTCAGGAGGGCGAGCCTGCTCGGTGCTGTCTGCGCCCTACTTCCCCCTGTGGACCTCGAAACCTGGTGGGACGGAGGCGGATGCTCGGCAGGGTGCTTGGGAGCTGGCCTGAGCAGGTTTCTGCCAAGCACAGGTGAGTTTCGGGCTTATCCCGGATCCAGAAGCTCCACTGTGCGCTACTTTCCCAGGGGGAGATCCCCAAGTGCTGCTCTTGGCCGTTCACCTCTGACATGACCCTTGGTGGTAGCTGCAGCACCGTCCTGCAGCGCAGCACTCGAGGAAAACCAACCCTCTGGCTGGAGGCAAGTTTTGTGAGCGGACTGGCCGTGGGACGTGGTTTGCATCCACAGCTCTCCTGGCTTTGGCCCTACATTTTGGCACCTTCAGCGTGTAGGGCTGTGAGTTTGTGTTGAAGAGTGGGGTGACCCACGGGGACAAGCCAACCCATCACCCTGTTGCTAATACAGGCTAGCCAGGCCTCGAGGAGAAGCTCAAATAAGGCAAAGCACCTTAATAAAACCTTTTCCTAGCTTTGTCCTAACACCGTGTTAGCCTGGTGCCAGTGTGGTGCTTCCCATCCATGAGCAGAGCCGCTGAAAGAACAAAACGACACGAGAAGGGAGGAAAAAACTCCACGTACTCAGCGCTGCAGCAGTCCCATTGACTTTGAGCATGCATGCTGTCCTCGAATGAGGACCCACGTTTATAGCAGCCATTCAGCTCTGCTTTATGCCATCCCACGCAAGCTGGCGAGTCTCATGCTGCTGCACGCTTGGCAGGCTGAATTGTGAAATTTAAATTTATAGGAAAATATTACTGAGGTTAAAGGAACGAGCTGAGCACCTCTCGCTGTCTTCTTTCCTTCCTGTGCCCTTGCTCTCACCAAGGGTGGCTGCTGTGTTTGCCGGTGCATTCCTCCAGCTCCCTTACCAACCTGCCGGCACGCGGAGGGTGGCCGGGGCGTTGTGATATCTCCTCCTGGATCTGCGGTGAGGAGGTGGTGTGGGAATCAGACAAGTGGTGCCCGAGCTGGCAGGCTATTTCGAGATCACCCCACCCCGGGCATGGTGCTCACGTCTCGCCAAGGGGCTGGAGCGAGCCGTGACTGGGGTGTGCAGTCGGATGCTCTCCTTTGACTCATTGACCTCGATAAGTTTTGAGCTGTCTCGGACAGTGTCTTGTCTGTCTTTTTAATTGCAGGTGGCACCATGTCCCAGCTCCAGAGCTCCTGGGAGAAGCACCAGCAGAGCATGGCGTATCTTCCAGATACAGGTAAACGATAACCCTCCTCTGCCCAGAGGATGTTCTCCTGTTGTGTCTGTCTCTTCCTGGGATCTTTCTCCAAGCAGCGTAGACGACTAGGACTCCTATCTAAAGGTGCTAGGACTGTTGGCTGTGCAAAGTTTCAAGTGAGGTACAGGTGAAACCAAGATAGGAGACACCTCCAAGCTCCTGGAGTTGCTTTGGGAGCTATGCACCCCCAGGTTCTCCGGGGACATCGCTTGCCGGCCGTAGGGCCTTTGGGATTTGTGTGCGAGCGCTGCAGAGCTGCTCTCCCCTGGCAGGGGATCAAGAGGAGTCCAGGCTTTACTGGGATCAAGCAATAGCAGTCTGGTAGACTTACAGTGAGACTCTAATTGTAGGGTTGACCTCTTGTTTCTTCCGAACATACTTTTGCTCCAGATTCGCTGTCTTGAGTTACTTAGTGACTGATAAAGAGTATTTTACACAGGACAATTCCAGCACCAGCTAAAAGCCTTTCGAAAGCAAACTAGACGCAGCTAGGCAGCAGCTATCTGCAGTGCCTCTTGAGAAAACATTTAGCCATACTTAAAACAAAAAAAAGCTGGTTTGAAACTCTTGAATCAACTTAAAATTTCTCATCCTGAGATGTGCAGAAGGGGTAACTGTCCTGTGTATGGGGAGACTGAGGCACAGGAGCTGCTGAGAGCTCGCAGGGTGAGCCGAGCTACAAACACAGCCTGTCCTACCGAACTACTGGATGGTGCCATCTGAAACCGCAGTTTGTGTGGTCTTTACCAAGACTTAGCACCATGAAAACTTCTAACCTTTATTTTCCCAGTGCTTTTAGATACTCGGTCCTTCTAATAGCAGACAGACGTCTACCAATGGATATTGTAAGCCCGGAAAAGTCTATTAAAAGCTCCATTTTAACATTCATTTCAGCGATCTGCCTTAAGAGCACTATTTCCTCCCTCCCTTGTTTACGTCCCTGTTGAGGATTTTTTTTAAACAATGTTCACTTGCTTTTGGGATTTTTCTCACTTACGGGAGCTGGCGCGAGTGTGCCGGTGCCGCTTCCTGTCTGTGCACAAGGGAAATTCT
>NW_009191103.1:7822-18834 GCF_000690835.1 Fulmarus glacialis | reverse complement strand
CCTGTGGTTTTGCAGCATCGATCTGGGTGAATTCTCGTCCCTTCAAGGCTTTCTGAAAACAAACGCGAAGGAGTTGGGGAGTGCGGGGGGGAAAATATCTGGGTTTGGGGTGGGCTATAGGAGTTCTCTCACTGATGCACAGCAAACTACCGTAAGCATGCTCTGCAGTGAGTTAAAGGCTGGGGGTATGGAAAGGGGGGGCATCAGTCCTGGTGTTACTGGGTAGATGAGTAAATGTGTACATGTACTAAAAACTAGCTAGAACCTGCTTTTTGGTGGTGTTAGTGCACGGAGCCAGAGGGAACACGGAAGGTTTTCTTGCCAGATCGTGTTGAAGCCAAGGAAGAATCCTTTATTTGCATCTAACTGGCTTTTTGTATAACTGTGACAGCTTTACAAAATAAACACCTGGCTTTCTCTGCTCTCCCAGACATGGATACCGTGGCTGCTAGCACATCGCTTCCCGACCCAGCCGGTGAGTTCGACAGGAACATGCCTCGTATATGCGGCGTCTGTGGGGACAGAGCCACTGGCTTTCACTTCAACGCCATGACCTGCGAAGGCTGCAAGGGCTTCTTCAGGTGAGTGAGAGTCTTCGGGGAGGAGGAATCTTTCTCCGTAACCAGCAAGCCTTGAGGAGCAGGCGATCCTGGCTGCTGTTCCAGTTACCCACATCCCTACAAAGCTGGGCTGCAGACAGCCTTGCCAGACCTGTGCCTGCATTGCAGACAGCTGACATGCCTGCAAATCTTGATAATGGAGAGATCACAAACTATTTCCCTTCTTGTGGCTTACTGTGGCACCCCGCTGCTGGGAAATAGGTTGTTTTCCCCTTAGCCAGAGATTTCCATCTGTCTGGGAGCCTTGCAGACCTCCACGTGCTGTATAGGCAGGAGCGTGAGAGCCTCTAGCACTCTATAGATGGCACCTGGGAAAAATACACCTGACACTAGCAGTCTTTGAAAACTAAACTGGTATGATGGCCACGAACTTCTTTTCTTTAAAGCAAGCTGCCTCTAATGTCTGCTCTGAAGCTCTGCACGCTTGTGTATGGAGATGCATGGGATCTTCTGCCCACCTGCTGGAGTGGGCACCAAGTTCTTTCCAAAATCAGGAAGTCTTTCATTCACAACTCTGCCTCTTGGGGGTTTAAAGTAGCTGTAGGCTGTATATGCAGCCGTTTTGAGGCTTTTTTCCACTGTCAGGTGGGGGTCTTGAGTGGTCTCAAGCTGGTCCTCAGCAAGGCAGAAACATCTCTGAAAGCTGCCGGAGTCTCTGAGAGTTGCAGGTTTGTGGATATTTGTTAGTGGCTCGGTTTTACCCCTGTGTCTGTCGAGGCGATGCTCCCTTACAGACGGTGCTGAACCATTCACGTGGGAGTTCAGATCGCTTGCACCAAGTGAGAGAATGACTAAGCGCTGGTGAAATGAAGCAAGATAATGACTGGCATGGGACTGGTTGGGAAAAGCCTTGCTCAAGTATTTTGCACTGTAATGAGATGGTGGCACAGGTGGCTGTGGGATTGCAAACACCAGAGTGCACAGCTTTACAGCTTGTGCTGGGCTGTTACAGCAACCAGAGCTTGAACTTTCACAGCAAAGTTGTAACTCCTCCTATTGCAGGAATTTCGGGGCTAGATGGGGGTTTTCACATACCACAGTCTTGCAGTTCTGTTTTCAAACAGGGCAGCTTCGAAGCCCGGCCAACCTGAGCAACAACATTTTCCTCAATTACTGCTGCTAAATGAGTAACTCTTCTTTCAGGCGCTCTCCTCCGCACTCTGGTCTGGTGTCCCTGACCTTCTCCATCCCTGTTGTGGCCACAGAGGCAACGGTCTGGCTTTTGACCTCTGAAATGGCCGGTGCTGCTTGACAAACCCTTCCTGGGTGTGATGTGGCTCTTGCGCTAACATTGTGAGCCCTTCTGCTGCATTTTCCCCATCTCTATTGTCACACCACTGTAATGATGCAAAGACATACAACTGTGACAGTATTTCTGAACAGACATCTTAATGATGTGAAAAGCTCTCATCTTCAGCTAGCCCTTCATGCCCCATATAAAGCCTTTATTTTCAATTTAAGGCTCTTACTACTTTTTAAATCTTGCTTTGCAGGCACGCTCTCCCTATGCTAGGTCTTGGTGTGTTCCCTCTTGCTTACACAGGCTTGTTCACATGCCATTTTCAATCACTGAATTAATTAAGGCTTGCTGCTGCCACAGTATCTAAGTGCTTTCTGCATTAAAATACAGCAGCACCGCCATGGAAGAGCCTAGACCCCTAAAACTCTCCTGGAAAAGCTATGCATCCCTTTGCCAGCACCTTTGGGTTTATACCAGGCTGTGCTTGTGTGCACTTGCTGTTTTTCAACTTCCAGCTTGCGCTCTCTGAGCAGGTCTTTGGAAAAAAATCACTGCACTGGTATCAATTTCTGGTGGCTGATTACAGTTACCTGGGAGGTCGGACTCGCAGCTTTGGCTGGAAGGGGCTAAAAGATATTCAATATTCACAGTGAATATTGAACTGCAGCAGCAAAACCTTGGGAAGGTTTCACAGCTTTTTTTGAGTGCACTCAGGCTGCAGACACGACTTAGTCTCCTCTGCAGGCTGGACCAGGACTGATTCTTCTGTACCCTGTGCACCACAGCGGAGGGATGCAGCAAAATGCAGCCTGAGCCTTGGCTCACTGGGGCGGCTGCAGAACTGCTGGAGGACCTCGTGGTGGATCTCACCTGCCTTGGGGACATACCTGTGTGACATGATTCCCCGGTGTGAAGTCCTCCAGGAGGTCCTGGGTTTAATGACTCTCTAAAAGGTATTAGGAATTTACTGGCACCTCTGGGTGCTCAGACATGCACGTAACCTGCAGCACAAACAGGCGTGAGGCAACATTTGGCCGCTTGCTTCAAAGTCCACTGTTTACTAATGATGCCAACGGTAACAGTAGCCTTTTATTGAGCTCTTCTGTTTGCTCAGGAGCTCTTAAAAAGCAGCTAAGCCTGAGTGATTTATTCTGCTGTGACTTGGCTGAAGCATCCACGGTTTCTCTGATTTCTTCTGCAGTCCTAGTTTTCCCCTGGTGCAATGACACTGGGTGTTAACAGCAGAGCTGCTTGGAAAGGCTCAGGGTATTTCAAAACCTATGAAGTCCCCACCCATCCTGTCTGCATCACTGCATCTCCCACTCCTGTAATCCTCCCCACTTCTTTGCAACGTTCTACATGAAACTTTTAAAAGAAATCCATTCTCTCTTCCTAGTTCCCCAGAGGTCTCTAAAGATATTTCAGGGCAAGGTGCGGTTGTCTGGAGGGTTCCTGGGATCAGAAGTGGGGGATGAACCTGGCAGGATTTGGGGGAGAAAATGTAAATGCATGCAAAATGAGTGCCAGATTGCCACAGCTCTGCTCCTGGCGTTGAATTGGCTGTTGGTGTGCAAGGGGCTTCCCTGGAGGGCTGTGTAGGTGTAATGGGGGAGAAACAGGGGTTTATCCTCCCCCAAAGGGTTTGTGATGGCTGTGTGAGGTGGTTCTGCAGCAGCCTCGGTGCTAAAATGACTCCTCGTGTATTAGCCATGTGGTGGGTGCCGGAAAGGACGTGCCAGGAAGGCCACTGCGGGGTTTGGTTATGAGTAGAGTAGCTTTCAGGAAACAGTATTTCACAGGCTCTGCAAGTGTGAGAGTTGTGTGTATCAAAAGCCCATTTTGCTAATAAACTCAAAAAGAGTTACTTTGAAGATCAGCCCTGTCTAGTAAAGGGGAAGGACTGAGCACAGCACTAACACCTGCCATATGATGCAGGTCTGTATCAGCAATAGTGTGGCCAGCAGGAGCAGGGAGGTGATCGTGCCCCTGGTGAGGCTGCACCTCAAATCCTGTGTCCAGTTTTGGGCCCCTCACTCCAAGAAGGACATTGAGGTGCTGGAGCGTGTCCAGAGAAGGGCAACAGAGCTGGTGAAGGGTCTGGAGCACAAGTCTGATGAGGAGCAGCTGAGGGAACTGGGGCTGTTTAGTCTGGAGAAGAGGCTGAGGGGAGACCTCATCGCGCTCTACAACTACCTGAAAGGAGGTTGTAGCGAGGGGGGGGTCGGTCTCTTCTCCCAAGTAACTGGCGATGGGACGAGAGGAAATGGCCTCAAGTTTCGCCAGGGGAGGTTTAGACTGGACATTAGGAAAAACTTCTTTACTGAGAGAGTGGTCAGGCCTTGGAACAGGCTGCCCAGGGAGGTGGTGGAGTCCCCATCCCTGGGGGTATTTAAAAGACGTGTAGATGAGGCGCTGAGGGACATGTTTTAGTGGGCGTGGGGGGGTTGGGTTGATGGTTGGACTCGATGATCTTAGAGGTCTTTTCCAACCTTTATGATTCTATGGTCTGGGCTTTGCCCTCCCTCCGATGGGGGCTATCGAGGCTGCTATTCACCATCTGTTTTTTATGTAACTTCACATTTCTGATAACCTAAAAGCCATTTCATAGAGGCACTGGGGTTCGCTTTCTCCTCGGTGTGCTAGGTAGGACCGTCGGGCGTGTGTCTACCAAAGACCAAGGACAGAGCTCACCTGCTGCAGTTGAGGAGTGGTTAATGATCAGGTTTCCTGCCTTGTGGAGCTGGAGTTAGGCAAATCGCAGTCCTCACTATGGCTGGAGTGCTCTCCATCAGGGACAGGATCTGTTGGGCAAGATAAAAACCAGATGGGCTCCTCCTGCCCCCATGAGATGGGCATCCTGCAAGCACCGGTGAGCGATGGATGTTATCGCTCCGTGCACAGCAGCCTGTCCTTTGCAATGTGGCATTTGCACGCAGTGAGCGGTTATGTTGGAGAGCACACATGGGAACGCTGTCCCTATTTTCCCTGCCACCACCAGGTACAGCCACCCCGACCTCGGAGCACATCACTCCCCGCTCGGCAAACCCGAGCTTCCCTTGCTGCTGGCCGCGGCCGTGTTTACTCCTACCCACGGGCTGGGTTTTTACAGGGAGGGATCTCGTTATTTTTAACATTCAGCAGCCTGCCTGGGACACAGATCTTAAATGAGCCTTGAAATGGCTAGTTCTGAGCTTTATAAAAATATACCAGAGCCAGACAGCATGAGCTCCTGCTGTGGGGTGGACAGTCACTCCTCTGCACTGCTGGTGTAACTCGGGGCCCCTCGTAGCCGAGAGCCATAGACCCTTGGGGCAGAGAAGCGGCTACTTAGAAAAACCCTCTATTGTACCCAGCCACCCTGTGTTCGAATAAGCTGCAATTTTCATACCAAAACCATAATGTTGGCTTGCCCTCGCACACAGGACATCTTTCCCTGCCCGAGGGCCTCGTGTTTCTCTTGCTTGTTTGTGCGTTCCCCAGCCTTGCCCTGGGCTGCAGGGGAAAAGACGAGCTGCCTGCCTGCCCCAGATGCTCAAAAACAGAGTCGTTCACCAAAACTGGGAGATTTTGGGGCGTTGAGTTCCAAATCCTGATTGCCCCTGAGCTGAGCAACATTTGTCCCCGTTCCTGCGGGAGCAAAGGTTTTGCTGGTCTTGGTGGAAGGGGAAAACGCAGAGAAAAGCAATAAACTGAGAGGCAGCTGCTGAATGAAACAGGATTTTCTTAGTGTAAGGCAGGTTATGGAGGGCTCTGCCATCCGCCTCTCCTGTATTAATTTTCCTAAATGCATTTATTCATCTGTGAGGTGAAGGGAGAGTAAAGCCTCTGTGTTTACATCTCCTTTTCTAAAATAGCCTCTAATTGCATGCTGTGTGCCGCTCGGGTCTGCAGCCCGAGAACATATTTTATATTTATACCCTATAAGCTCAGGCTTGGCGCCGTTCCTGGGCTGGAGGGGCCCCTCTGCCATCGCCCTCTCAGCCTGCAGTCGCCCGTTTGGTACATCCACGTTGTTTCCCTCTGGCGCGCAGGGGTCGTGCACCATCAGCTCAGCTTCGGAGGGATTTTATTGCTAGAAGAGCGACTCTTTCTAGCAGGAGACTCTTCATGCCGGTGCTGAAATACAGCATTAACTTGGTGGCAGATTTCTCACTGTTGTACCTGAATTGCATCTTGGCTCTGCTTCTCTGCTGCATTTACCTCTAAACATCCTCGCTTTGACTTTCCGGCCTGGAGGTGTCCTGGGCTTGGTTTACCTCCATTCAAAATCACGTCTTCATTTAAAGCAAGTGGCACCTTTAGAAATACCTACAAATCCAGAGATAAGCTTCGCTCGCTGATGGCAGATCATTAACTTTCTCCAAAGCAAAGATGGGGCATCTCCGAGCGCAGAAGAGAAACCGCCCTTAATGGACCAGCTCAGCTATGCCTGTAATGTGTCATTAGTGGATATCGCGCAGGATGGCCCCGCAGAAAGGCGAGTTTTCGCTGGGAGCTCTGGCTTTGACCCTTTGTACTTGGAAGATTTACAGTCCGATTGCAGCAGCGGATTAACGTGGCACGGTGTGGTTTTGGTGGAAGAGAGGGTTATTATGTTAAGTGTTGTTTCTCTTGTATCCTGCAGTGAGATTTCTTTCTCTTGTACACACAAACATGCACTCCAGCCAGTTATTCTAGCAAAACCAGGCTTTAAAGGCTGGTAAATGTTTAATAACATGGGCTGCTTTGGTACATGCCGGCCTCCGCTCTGATTTCTTTTGCTGCTGGTGGGGGTTTTCTACAGTCCTTCCACCCTTCTTTTGGCCTTCAAAATACCTGTTCAAAACCAGAAAGCTGCTTAACCTGTGGTTGAACCCCTGGGCTGTGTCCTTGTAAGAAGTTGTCCTTTTCCATGCTGTCCAGCAATGCCTGAACCTCTAAGATCAAACCACAGGTGCACCCTACCAGGTACAGCCTCTCCAACTTAGTCTTCTCGAGCGACTAGCTGAGCTGAACAGAATCAGGTCAGAGATGCTTCCAGCATCCTCTTAGCAATCTCTCTCCAGCAGTTTGCTGTCCGGAGAGCTGGATTTGTGCTTGCATCTCCTCCCGATGTTTGGAGCAGCCTCTTGCACAGTCAAAACGGTGTTGATTTGACCCAAGACTTTTTTTTTCTGTTCCTCTCCAGGAGAAGCATGAAGAGGAAAGCGATGTTCACGTGCCCATTCAACGGTGACTGCAAAATCACCAAGGACAACCGGCGGCACTGCCAGGCGTGTCGGCTGAAGCGCTGTGTGGACATCGGCATGATGAAAGAGGGTGAGTACGCGGACACACATCCTGTGGGGAACAGCCCGTGCTGTGATGTCCTTTTCCTTCTCGATTAACGTGTGGTGCAGAAGGCAGGCATGCCGAGCATAAAACCTGAAAGCCCTACAAAGATTCGAAGAGGATGCAAAGGGCAGGGCATGTGGTGGGTAATGATTGAGAGCTCGTTTAATGATTGAGACTGTTCCTGTGGTGGTTAGCGATCTGGGGAGTTGCTTTTATCAGAGCCAAGTCGCCTTTGCTGGCTCTTGAGGGGCATCAGCTTAGCGAGAGCATCCGGGGCAGTTTCTGATTAACTCCCGGTTACATAGACTGAACTTACTCCCGTCCTGCCCGTGCAAAGTCATCGTCCTCTCCAACGTGTTTGTGCGTGCTCCTCGCTGCATCCAAACAGGGAGAGCTGAATGAGCTTCCCCACAGCAACAGTAACTTCCATTAGCATGGAACTGGTTTGTGTTTTGCTCTGCGACACCTCTTGGGCTTTTTTTTTTTTTGGGCCCTTATTCTTGCAACGTGGGTCTGTCCATCCAGCCACGTGCATAGCAGAGACTTAAGTAAACAGCAGAGGGAAGTAAAGTAGTTTTTAACCCAATCCAAACACACTAATGTTGTCCAAATATTTATTTTCTTCAACTATATTTATAGATAAGCAGCTTTTAAAAATAAAATCTGTTTGACACACTTCCTCCTACATACACATGCTTTCCACATCCTAAGTCTTCAGGAGAAGGCTGGTGTTCGCATAGCGTTCAAACCAAAATAACAGCCTTCTGCTAGGAGACATTGCAAACAGGACGTCACGTCGAATGATTGATGGACCTGAAAATTTGGAAAATGGAAACGGTGCTTGTTTCCTTACATGGTGAGCAGAGAGCAAAGAGTGTCCGATGTCACAGGGTGCCACCAAAGCACCTGGGTCCTCCAGAAAATCAGGACTTGTAGGTGTTTGCAAGAAAAAATGCCTAAGCTTCCAACTGTCCCAAAGATCAGGCAGATCCCTGATGAAGAGAAGATCCCTGGATCTTATTCTTTTAAACTAACAGCCATGTCTCATCAAGAGAGAAAAAGACCATATAATACACCGTATGTACCCATGTTTTGGGTGAGTATGAGGACGTGTGAGCCCATGGTAGCCAGTTGGTGCGGTCCATTTAGTGTAGCCGTTGCTAATGAGGGAAACGTGTTGACTTGTACTGATTAATTACCCAGGAAGGGCCAGCAAATTCAGCGGCAGCGATGCATAGGGTGCTTCCACCCTGGCCGGGGCCAGGTCCCAGGGATGTGCATGCTCTCTGCAGGAGTTAACTTGTAAGCGATCTCGTTAGCAAACTGTTACTGGATTAACAAAAGCTAACCGAAGGAGACTAAAAATAGCCTTCCCGTGAACTTTGCTGCTGGTTAAATGAAGGGGAACAAGGTGTGCTGCTGTTATATTTAGGTGGAATCAGGGATCTTGGAGCTCTTGGGAAGGGTTTGTGTCTTCCCCAGGCTGTTGTTGAAGGCAATGAGGATTGTCACAGGCAAGGCTGGACCAGTTTGACCCCGCTGCCAATGGGATCTGAGCCCGAAGCAGAAACGAGGGGGTGAGATAGGGATAAAGAGGAGGAGGAAGAGGGCAGACCCCGACAGACCTTGTGCCTGTGTTAATTTGGGTTTGGTGCAGGCAGACCCTTCTCTGTCCTTGGAGTGTGGGGTGGTTGGATGACCTGGATGATTTTAGACATCACCTCCAGCCCAAACCACACAGGGCTGAGACCTGCAGCAGCGTGGCCCTGCCAAGGGTCCCTTCCCCGACGCATGATCCAAGTTTGGGTGCAGCCGAACCTGTGGACCAGATGCTGCGGTGATGGGCTGGAGGAATCTGTGCTTGTTGGGGAGGCGCAGCAAAGAAGGGATTGCTCATACAGAGCAAAAGCCCTGAGCCACTAGCGCTCCCCGGGGAGCTGGGGACAGCGTTGGGGTGGCCACCGTCCCCTGAGGAGGGACCAGGGAGGGGAGGAGGTGGAAGCTGGAGGGCAGCTGAGGTTACGGCCGTAAGGCTGGAGCAGGATTTATAGCCCCGCCGCAACGCCTGGGTTCACCCCAAGCTGTCCACAGCCAACGTTAGCAAATATTTGTGGTTTTCTTCCTGTCTTATCTGCATGGGGTAAAGCACAGGGCAAGCTGGCAGGGCTGTGCGGCGGGCCATCGGCAGAGGAGAAAGCCACCTTGCAGCCCAAGCCATGGCATTTGGGAGCATTCCTTCTGCCGTTCTCGGGAGCGGTTTCCTTTCGGGTGGCTCTGAGAAGGGCAGGTCTCCAGCCTAGGGATGCCTCGGCTGCCCTGTCCGCTTGCCGCTGGTTTTTCCTAGGATGATGCTTAGCATGAATGTACTTTAAAGTGGGATGAAGGGTTCGTTGCTGGACTATCCTGCCTGCTTTGGCACTGATTTTGGTGGCAAAATGCTGAAGTTACCCCTTCTGCCCTGCAAAGTTGCCTTTTGCCAACTGCCTGGAGCTCAGGAAGAGACGTTTGTCCCTCAGGGCCGTGATGGCCAAAGCACGGGGCGTTAGATGGACCCGGGCTCCGCAGCCACCCGTAACCTTTGGGTGATTCACCTCTCTTACTGTCTCTGCCCCTTCTCCCCCAACCTTTAACAGCTCTCCAGTGTTCGCAGCGTATGCACGCAGGGACGGGGGACAGGTCGTCTGTCCTGCACGGTCTTGGTGTTGGTGCAAATAGGGAGGAAGATAAATTATGCATCACCAAATCGAGCAGCTGGAGGGACCCACGGGCTCCCCGAGGCTGCAGCAGTCTCACGGCATTGAATTTATTCTCTCCCTGACACCTTATTTGTTGCTGGGGGATTTCTTTGTGCTTGTTGTGGTGCCAGTCAGCTGGGAATCAGTGAATCTCCTTGAGAGGGTCCCCAGCCACGTCCTGGGGCAGTTTGTCCCCCTGCAGCCGGGTCCTCGGACATTGGTGAAGGTGATTGCAGCTAATTCCCCTCACTGGTGCTGCAGCAAGCTCTATAGCTTGCCTGAGGTCAACACCCCATGGATCTTCTCTCCCCTTTTCCAAGGAAAAGGCTTGCTGGGATCTGGTTGTAGTCATGAGCAGCTGATGCTCAGCATCCTCACCACGAGGCTAGATTTATGATCTCAGCGCTGAAAATCCCCAAAGAGGAGGAGGAAAAAAAACCAAACCATCATCTCAGAGCCAGGGAGAGGAGCAGAAACTGGAAGGAGATTGTACGGAGAGAGGGGAATTTCCCGAATCGGTCAGGAGAGGAGCGGAGATGCTCAGGGGAGCCAGCAGCGCAAGGGCAGCAGTAGCCGGCAGGGTTACAGTTGTTTAGGGTGGGACTGCGAGACGAGGGTGAGCAAGGAGGGAGGTGCCGTTTCCAGCTCTCCTCCGCTTCCCCGAAGAGGCGGCGATACTCAAAGCAAAAAAAAGTCCCTGCTGCCCCAAATGTGGAATGTGTTATTGCCTGGCCCGGGAGCTGCTGCACAGCGGCGTTGTGCAATGCTGGCGTCTGGGACCCACGCTGATGCCGGAGACTGGCCGAGGAGGAGGAAGCAGGAGCACGAGAGGGAGGGAAGAGTCATGGCCGTCCGGGAAAACGTCACTTGGTGGCAGCTGAAAGCAAAAAAAAGTCCCTGCTGCCCCAAATGTGGAATGTGTTATTGCCTGGCCCGGGAGCTGCTGCACAGCGGCGTTGTGCAATGCTGGCGTCTGGGACCCACGCTGATGCCGGAGACTGGCCGAGGAGGAGGAAGCAGGAGCACGAGAGGGAGGGAAGAGTCATGGCCGTCCGGGAAAACGTCACTTGGTGGCAGCTGGAGTTCGCAGGCTGGCCGGGGAGG
>NW_009191103.1:0-7807 GCF_000690835.1 Fulmarus glacialis | reverse complement strand
CTCCGCTCCCTGCAGGTTCAAAGCACGTGCTATAAACGTCCAGCGTCTTCTGTAATTAGAGCAGGCTTGGAAGCCGGCAGGGGCTGAGCATCTGGAAAGCCCTCTCCAAAATCTGTGCAAGCATCGCCTCGGCTAGCTGCATCTCAGCTACGCCAGAGGGACACGACCTCCTTGGCAGGGGGAGAGCAGTAGCCAGGGGCCCTGCAGCTGCTGTCGCTGCTCCGATTTGCTCCGGTGCAGGTCTGGGACCTGCGATTTAAATCACTGCCGCTTGCCCATCGCTGCAAGCTTTCCTCCTCTCTGGTTTCCATGCAAACACACGTGCTGTAGGAGATGCACGCCGTCCAGCCAGCCCGTAGCATCCCATTTACCTCCCTCCTGCCCTCGCAATGTTTGTGTTCCTGTTGTGCAACATGGTTTTTTTGGCCATGCCACCCCTCGTCCCAGCCCTGTTGCTGCTGGCTGCGCTGCCGATAACACCTGCAGGGGTCTGGCTGCCTTTAGAAATGCTCCATCTTCCAGTGACAAAGGCATCTTGGGGCGGTCGCAGTTGGGGTTTGGAGCAGGTCAGCGGGGCTGAAAGTTGTAGTTTTGGGAGAAGCAGCAGGGATGAATTAGGCTTCACTCCCCAGCTTTGAAGGGTGCAACGGCAGGCGCCCCGGGGAAGGCTGCATCCCGGGTATTTACTGTGTGAACCGGTGCAGAGCGATCCTGGGCATCCTTGGCAGTTAAGTGAGGTCGCAATGCCCCCCAGGGCTGCTCAGGGGATGATTCCCCATCTCAATACACGTGCCTTGTCCCTACAGCGTATTAAACTGCTTCTTTTGCTTCTTGACCCTCATCTAGCTGTGAATCACCCCAAAGCTGCTGCTGCGAGGGGTGTTTCTCCTGGACACCAGCTCGGCTTCTGGCTGCCACCACTGTCCCAACGAGACTCAAATGCCCCCCCAGCATGACGACGGTGCCAGTCAGGCTGTCCCAGGATAGGGGAACAACCATGGGGCTTTTTGCACCTCCGAGGCCGGACGGTGTCCCCGTCTCCAGCTGGGGCAGGCAGAAGCACCCACCATTCAAGCTTCAATGAAATGCTCAAGCGACACCCAGTGAACATGTTTCATTTCCTAAACTTTAATTTTGCTTTATATTTGGCTGCTCTTTCTTCGCCTGACAGAGCGAGTCTGCCTTTGCGCTGCTCCGCATCATCCTCCAGCAATTCCAAGCCCCTGGCTTTGGCCGGGGTTGCAGGGTTGTATCCTCGCCCGGCCGGCTGTATCCTCGTGTGTTCGGTAACCTCAGTGCTACCCTCGGTGTCGGCCGTGGCTTTCCCTGCTGCCCTTGTGGTGTCTCGCACAGAGGGCCAGCGTCTGTCTGGAAGTGATGGGCAGATGTTATCTCAGCCTCCTCATGGACTGTGGGTCAGGGCAGCCCACAAATGCTCAGCCACGTTGCTGGTCGTGCCAGGAGTCTGTGGCTGGACGTCTCTGGCTCAGCGTTCCAGAGGAGATCGGATCTGGGGCAAGCCAGGATCTTGAGTGGAAGGTGCAGGTGCTGAGCCGCTTCCCGATCCTGTATTTCCCCTCGAGGCAGGCAGGGATGCGGTGGGCGACATCCATCCTTCTGTGAGTACAAAGTAAATGCGTCAAATCCTTTTCCCCAGGACTTTATAAAGCAGGCAAGTCACTGCGCCGACACCCCTCATCCACATTACCGCCGGTCCTACTGAAAAGCCGTTCCTCTGGCACGGCCAAGCAAAGTGCGTTTCAGGTTTGCTGCTCTCCAGCATCACCGGGAACGATTTCACCAGCGACGCTGGGGACGGTTCTCAATCCGCAGTGCCAATGCCAGGCTCTGTCTTGGCTTGCACAAGTAGCGCTGTGTCACGGCATGGGTGTTCACAACACTAGACCAGCTGGAAGGGAATCGCAACTCCCCTTTATCTTTTTTTAAACACCTGTGGGGCTTCCTTTGGGTTTTAGTCTCCTGTAGGCTCCAGCAAGTCCTATCGGAGCATTAAACACCCGGGACCTGCTGCTGGCCAGAGCCACGGCCGGTTCCTGTCAGCAGTGCTGGCAGTTTAACGATGGATTCACAGCAATGTGCAGCGCACGTGCTCTGCCGAGCCTCGGTGCAACCAGCAGCCCTGCGACGTACAGGAAAACCAGATGCTTTGTTGCATAGACCCCGGATAGGGAAATCTGGCTGCCTTAGGGGACCATACTGGGGAGCAAACCTTGCCAGCGTTTGTTCCCCTGCTAAGTGATGCTTTGGGAAATGCTTTTGCTTTTCATCTCCTACCAGAGTAAGAAATGCTGCCACCTCACTGTTTCAACTCTGAGGGCTGGATTTCCTAAAGGTGGGTAGGAAGTCCCAAGGAGATTTTCCTTGCAGTCTCGCCCCAACACGGAAACATCCTTTTCTTTCCAATCCGCTCTGTGGATGCTTCCTAATTTCAGATCGATTCACTTGCAGGATCTGAGATTTGCTTAGTGTAGACACCTGCAATAATCCCTTCCGAAGCCTTGATGCTCGGGACAGACCATGCTGGCAAAAACTTCGAACACCGTGGCCCCAGCCCAAGCACTCGGCTCTCTGCCCCATCCTCGTTCCCAGCCCCACGTGGCTCTTTCCCCACAGTTTTCCTTTTTGTGTGCAGCGCCCAGATGGATCCGATGTTTTTGTAGTAATAACCAGGATGGGAGATGATAAACTCAGTCGCAGAGCTGCCTGTAATGTACCAATCTTGGGAGTGACCTTTCAGCCTGAGCTCGTCGTTCCTGTGCCTCCGAGATCTTCAAGACCCCTCTGAGATTGTGCAAGTTTGAAAACGTATTGGAAAAATGCTTTCGGCAGAAGGGAGCGGGGACTGCAAACAGTTCCTTGCCTCGAGCCCTGCGACCGTGGCTCCTGCTGCCTTTCACCAACCTCTTGTCCCAAATTCCACCTTGACTTGCCCAGTGTCAAGTCTCTCTGCAACCCAAGGCAGGCAGAAAACCGCCCGTCATCAGATAACATGCTCGGGGTTTTTTTTTAATGACTGGTTAAAGGGCTAATAATATCTTGAGGAATGGGCTTTGCTATTTTTAGGACCTGCCAGTGGATGTGTATTAACGAGCGCTTTTGTGAATGTGTAACTTGGTTGTGGGATGGGGGGTAGCTACCCCAAGAGATCTTTGTGGCTCCCTGTTGCTTTTCTGCTCTTTCAACCCTGTGAGGCTATTCAGGTCTTTCAGTTCTTTTTATAAAGGTAAGATTTGAGCCCAAATTGCCTGTGGATGCTTCCCTTCCCTAATTAAATGGGAAGAGCTCTGCCCATCACTTTTGGGTCCAACCCTCGACCGCTGCTGAAGGCTGTCACCCATAATACAAGCCATAAATACCCAACCCTGGGAGTGGGGGTATGTTTATATGTCCCCTTAGCTTAAAAATACTTGCGATGCTGCAGAAGCACTGCCGGATACCCAGACTATCGCTCCTGCAGCGTGGTAGCCGGACGCGGAGGCTGAGCGATGCCGCATCGGGCTCCCTCTGTTGTCGGGCACCGACAGCGGCACAGGAGCTGTGCTGGAGCGAGATGAACCCGCTGGCCTGCCTCTTGCAGGATCAAGATTGCTTTCACCTGAAAGCACAGAGCAAACAGCGAGGTTGCAGAGCAGACGTGTGGCAGTGCTGACGTGACCTTATCGCACCCAGTCCTTGCCTAAAGGCACCCAAATGGGCTATAAACTGTCCTGGTCTCGTAGCGGGAAGCCGTGACCCAGCAGTCGAGGACAGGAGCAGGACGGGGTTGATGCAGGTTTAATAATTGATTAGCAAGGTGATGAGGATGCTGGCTGCAGTGGCCCGGGGTTGCTTCAGTCCCTATTTCCCTGTGCCTGTTTCTGACGCTTTCCCCGTCCCTGCAGTCATCCTGACGGATGAGGAGGTTCAGAGGAAGCGCGAGATGATACTGAAGCGCAAGGAGGAGGAAGCGCTCAAGGAGAGCATGAAGCCCAAACTCTCGGAGGAGCAGCAGAAAGTCATCGACATCCTCCTCGAGGCTCATCGCAAAACCTATGACCCCACATACTCCGACTTCACCAAGTTTCGGGTACGTCTGGGGCACGGCGGCTCCGATTCCCATGCACAGGACCAAGCGGTTCCTGCCCAGATGCACCAAACCTGTTTCATCCCATGACCTCTCCCTAGAGAGGAGTTAAAAATCCCAGTGCAAGAACCTTGATGCCATTGGCAGCAGGCGAACAACTGCCACCAAATTGCTCTCCCAGCCCTGTTCCTCACGTTCTGCTCTCTCTTCCAGCCCCCCGTGAGAAGCAACCCTAGCAACAGGGGGGCAGCCAGGTCCTCCTCCATTCTCACCCAGGACTTGTCGTCGGAGGACTCCACCGACCTCTTTGGCTCCGATGCCTTCAGCACATTTCCAGGTACCGCACTCGCCTCTCTGTGAGCAACGGGGGTAGAAATGCAGCAGCTTTACCTAAGTCTGGCCATTGTTTTACCTCTTCTGGGGAGTTTATTTAACTGTAAGACCCTCCTGGGAGTATTGCAAAGGTTTGTTGCGAGCAAAAAGCATTAAGTGCTTGGCTGGATCGTGGCCCTCCAGACCTCTGTGTGTCTGAGCCCTCCAGGATGGCCAAGAGGAGTGTGAGCGTGAACGCTGGACTGCATCGTTGCCGCTCTGGCTGCGGTTAGACTTGATCACAGCACAGGAGAGGAGTTAAAGGTCCCAGTGCAAAAATCTTGATGCTGTTGGCAGCCAGCAAATGACTGCTCTCCCGGCCCCGTTCCTCATGTCCTGCTGTCTAAACACAATGCAAAGCCCTCCCGGCAGGATGGATGCCATTCCATCGCTCACCTCACCCGTAATGTCTTACCTACAACCGAGGTACCCTCTGAACCGTCTCCCTCTCTCCAGAGTCTGTGGAGCCCCAGATGTTTTCGAACCTGGTCCTCTCCGAGGAGAATGATGAGAGCTCCTCCATGAACATCGACTTCTCCCACCTCTCCATGCTCCCGCACTTGGCCGACCTGGTCAGCTACAGCATACAGAAGGTGATCGGCTTTGCCAAAATGATCCCGGGATTCAGGTGAGACGTTTGCTCCCAGATCTGATGTCTGTGGCGATTTTCCACTCTCAGGAATCCAGTCCTACCCTTCACAGCCAGATCATTTTTCGCTGTTTCATTTTCACAGCTGTCCCTCAGGCTCTGTTCCCTTCCCAGGTCTGTTCCTATTTTCACGTTTTCTGTCTCTCCTCCTTCCTGGGATTACTCCTCTCCTATTTTACCCTGATTCACCCAGACTCTGTCAGCAAAATGCTTGAGCTCCTAAGAAGGATGCTCGAGGCCATGTGAGCGGTCCCATCCTGATTCGTGAAGGGTCTCAGGTCCTGTTTAAGTCCAGGCTAGTGCCCAGGGTGCTGCCACTCAGTAAATGTAGCTGCAGCAATACCTACTGCTTAATTACAGAGAAACCCGGGGTGAGGGAGAAGCTGGGGTGCCCCCAGCAAAGGGACCGGGTTACCGATGGAGAACCTGGTACACGGGCGGTGTGGGCTGTTCCTTTGCTCCCCGGACAGGTCTCACGTCACCCTCTTCCCCCTGCCCAGGAGCCTGGCAGCGGAGGACCAGATCGCCCTGCTGAAATCCAGCGCCATTGAGGTGATCATGCTGCGCTCGAACCAGTCCTTCACCCTCGAGGACATGACGTGGACCTGCGGCAGCAATGAATTCAAGTACAGGATCAGCGATGTCACCCAAGGTAAAGGCTGCCGGACACTCTCCTGCTTGCTGCGGGCTAAGAAATATCATCCCAGCCTTAAATTCAGATGCAAAAATCGCACACCGAGTAGTCTGGAAGCAGGGATGTATTGGCAGGCTGCACGGCTGCGGAAGACGGCAGCACCAGCAGCTCGACAGTGCCACGGCAGGGCTGAGACCCCTGTCCCGGCGTCACCCGTGCTGTTTATCTCCCAAGCCCCGCGCTGTCACATGTGTGCATCCTGCAGCTGGACCGGATGGCTGGAAAGACCCGTTAACTCCCAAAGGAAAGCAAAGCCAGAGCGTGGCTGTAGCTCAGAGCTGTCTCCAGCCCCCCTGCCCTGCAACAGGGGTTGAGTTCGGTCTGGTCCGAGCTGTCATGAGGGCTGGAAAGCCGCTGTGCCTTCCCACTGCCGCTGCTCTGCTAGGAAAGGTGGTGAATCCTGCTCTAAACCTCCCCCAGTTTAGGATTTGGGGACCAGCACGGAGAACAGGGTGTGCAGATGATATATATATGGACCTTAAATCTCTCCCTGCATCTGGAAGAGCCTTAGAGTAACCCGGGGATGCTGAGGTCCTCGGTGCAAGGGCAGAGGATCTGTGAGATCCCAGGAGAACCAGAGCGAGCAGCGTGTTGGGACCAGGCACGGGGCAGCTGGCAGGCAGGAAAGAGATCTGCTTGCAGAGAGGGCTCTGGGCACACAAGGTGGGGTTTGTGACACTTGTGCAGGACACGGGGCAGTGTGGAAGTGATGATAAGGAGGCAAAATGTCTGTAGGTTAATTGTCTTTATAGCTTTCAAAAGCAAAATCTGCTCCATAATCTCCTGCTTTAGAGAAACTACTGGGGAGAAAAGTACAATCAAAAACCAGCGTGTTTTAAGCTGTATCAAAAGTCGTCTTCCACTGTCCAGCTCTTTGCTGTGCTGAAAGAGGAGCTGCTGAGCTCCACGCTCATCCCTCAGCTGTGGGAGATCTTCTTCCAGAGCAGGCTGTGCTAAAGGTCCTTTCTTTTCCCAGCTGGCCACAGCATGGACCTGCTCGAGCCGCTCGTGAAATTCCAGGTTGGCTTGAAGAAGCTGAACCTTCACGAAGAAGAGCACGTGCTCCTCATGGCCATCTGCATCTTGTCCCCAGGTAGGAGGACACTCATCCCCCACGCTCACTAACCTGCATCCCCAAAAATCTCACCTTTTCCTGCCTCTCCATCACGGCTGGCTGGGAAAAGGGAAGGGGGAAAATCACCCTGCATCCCTGGTGTTTCCTAGATCGCCCAGGCGTGCAGGACACCTCGCTGGTAGAATCCCTCCAGGATCGCCTCTCGGAGATCCTCCAGACCTACATCCGCTGCAGGCACCCTCCTCCCGGCAGCCGCCTGCTCTACGCCAAGATGATCCAGAAACTGGCCGACCTACGGAGCCTGAACGAGGAGCACTCCAAGCAGTACCGCTGCCTCTCCTTCCAGCCCGAGCACAGCATGCAGCTCACGCCGCTCGTGCTCGAGGTCTTCGGTAACGAGATATCCTGATTTTTTGGGGGGTTGACCCCCCACCAGTAAAGGGATAAGTCAGCCTGGCTTCTCCGAGGCAGCGAGCGGAGGGACGGGACGCTGGGCAGGAGTTTTGTACGTAGACGGTTTGGATTCACACTACTGGAGGTCCTGCTTTGTCTTCTCATCCGAGGTTTGTTTGCTGCAGAGCAGTGACAGACCTAGATCCCTGTGCTTTTTTTCCCCACTCTGTGAGCAGCTTTTCCGCTCCCCTGCCCTCTGCGAGAGCTGACTTATCCCTTTATGAATGTTTTGAGGCTGGGCTGCCTGCAATCACTTCTTTCTTCACCCAAAAAATCGGGCTGCTTGGAAGGAGAAGCGCTGGGGGGTTTTTGTGTGGGGAGACGGGACTCACGGTGTTGCTGAGCCCTCAGTGCCGTCCTCTGCTCCCCTCCTGAAGTCCGCAACAGTTGAATTGCACCCCCCGAAAATGCCGTGACGGGCTAAACCCCTTCCTGCGAGACTGGGACGAAGCCACAACCTCCGTGTCAGCCCCAACAGGG
>NW_009191102.1:2025-4470 GCF_000690835.1 Fulmarus glacialis | reverse complement strand
GGGGGGTGATGGGGGTTAATTGTGGGGAGACCCTGGTGAAAACCTGCCTGCTCCTCCCTTCAGGTACGTGAAGACATACCTCCTGCCTGACAAATCCCGGCAAGGGAAACGCAAGACGACCATCAAACGCAACACCATCAACCCCCTGTACAACGAGCTGCTGAAGGTGAGTGGGGATGGGCTGGGGTGCAGCCCGCTCCCTGCTGCGGGGCCAGGCAGGCACTTGGCCCTGGGGATGCTGCTGGAACAAACCAGGGGACAGATGGCTCCAAACCCTGGGGTGGGGGCTCTGCAGAGGACCCATGTCCAGACACTGCACCCTGAAAGCGGGAAAAACCCACTCGCAGGCTGGGTCACGGCTCTGATGTGGCTGGGGTGTCAAGCCCCGGGTGCCACGGTGGGGCGGAGGCACAGCTGCAGATGTGAATGTGTCCTGGCTCCTGTGGCATTCCCCAGAGCAGGGGCCTTCTGTTTATCCCCGGACATTGCTTTCCTGTGAAGAAGGCTCCTGGGCCATTGCAGGCAGGTTGCAGAGGTGGGAGGGCGGGCAGCATGGCTGCAGGGGCAGAGATACGGCAGTTCTAGGCCCCAGGGCAGAAACACTTGGCGCTTCCCTTCACGGTCCCTGCTGCGGCCACCACAGGGTGGTGGGAAGGGCTGGCTCCATCCCTGAGCCTGGCAGCGCATCGCTGAGGCCAGGCACTCTCCAGACAGGAGGGAAGTGGGAACTGTGGTTGGGTTTCCAGGCTCCCACAGCCCCGGGTTTGCTGAGGTCTTGCTCTCTGACCACCTTGAGGCTCAGAGGGCTGGCAGAGCTTTGCCTGTGTGGGATGGGGTGGGGTGGCCGGATGCCGTGAGTCCTGGTCCTGGCTCTGCACAGGCTCTGAGGACCACTAGCCTGGAGAGCACGGGGTCCTGCAGCACTGCCCCAGGACTTTGAGGTTTCAGCAGGCTTGGAAAGGAAGACAGTCTCCTGCGTGCATCCATTGCTCCTCAAACCTGTCTCCTCTCCTGCTCGAGAGCTGTGGCTGATGGTGTATGCCAAGCCCGTCCCCTGCCTGGCGCTGCCTGCTCATCGGTGGTTTTCCTGTCTCTCTTCCTAGTACGAGATTAACAAGTCCCTCCTGCTTGCAAGGACGCTGCAGTTCTCGGTCTGGCACCATGATCGCTTTGGCCGAAACACGTTCCTGGGGGAGGTGGAGGTCCCGCTGGACGCCTGGAACTTTGAGAGTCACCTGGAGGAGTTTCTGCCCCTGCACGGCAAGGTCCTGGCCCTGCCACCCCAGCCCTGCTGCCCACAGCAGCCGCCCTTGCCTGTCCCTGTCCCGGGGGTGACCTTCAGTTGGCTGAGGCGTACAGAGACCTCATCTAAGAGCTGCCAAAAGGCTTGCCCCAAGTCAAATCTTGGAGAAACGAAGACCCCAGAGCAGATAGCAGTAGTAGTAAAAAAGGGAAGATCTTCTGCCTTAAGCCTAGCTTCCCTCCTCCTCATCAGTATATCCCCTATGGGATGCAGTGGGATGTCTGTGCTGCGTCAGGTGTTTTCTGCTTGCTTGATTGCTCCAAGAGTGCAGCTCTTCCCAGCTCCCTGCCCCAGCCGGGAAGAATTGGAGCCAACTTCAGGGAAACAAATGGGGGAAATTGGTTGGGACATCCAGCTGCGGGCTGTAGAGCCGGGCAGCGAGGGCCTTCGTGCAGCTCAATGGCAACAGCAGATGCTGCTGCTGGGCTTACAAGTCTGGTACTCTTGACTAGCTTGTACTGTGGGCTCAGCCCTTGGCGTTGCTGGGGCTTGAGCAGCTTGTGGAAACCCCTAAAGAGGGTTTCCTAAGGGAGCTGGTTGAGCCAAAGTAGGATCCCAAAGGAGCTGGTCTGAGTTTGACCTGGTGATGCTGGGGAGGGCCTGCAGGCATTTGTGCCGGTTAAACCACCCCTAGGACAAGCCAAACTCTTTGGCCCAGCATGGGGAGGTGCTGCATGCAGACCAGGCCATCACCATGTCCGGTTTGGCCTCTAGCAGTGTTTGACAAGCCTTGCCTCTTTGCAGATTGGGGCAGATGCTGCTGGTCTCCACCAGTACAAGGGGGAGCTGGTCGTCTCCATGAAGTACATCCCATCTTCCAAGCACCCTGGGGCTGGGAACAGCAGGAAGGGTGAGTGCTGGAGCTCCAGGATCTCTGTGTAGCCTGCGGGACCTGCTCGTGGTCCTGCAAGCTGAGTCTGAGTGGGTTTCTTGGGTGGTGCCACTGCAGCCCTCTCCTCTGCAATACCTGCAAGGCTGCTCTGGGTCAGGGCAGACCTGGCTGTCCTCAGGCTGGCCGAGTGGTTCCAGTGCTTTCCTGGGACTGGACCAGGCTGGACCGTTGGGCCCCGTGTGGAGCAATTGTCTGCCTTCGCCTCAGCAGGCAGGGCCAGTAAGGGAGGAGGCAAGAGGAGATACCAGCT
>NW_009191102.1:0-1972 GCF_000690835.1 Fulmarus glacialis | reverse complement strand
CCTTGCCACAAGTTAGCGGTGGCGGAAATTAAGGCTGATTAATTCTTGCTGTGTTGGGTTTTTCCCAGGCAAAACGGGGGAAAGCGGTGAGCTCCAGGTTTGGATCAAAGAAGCCAAGAACCTCACGGCTGCCAAATCCGGCGGGACCTCAGACAGCTTTGTCAAGGGGTGAGTGTGGGTCCTGGGTGGGGGAGCAATGAAGGCACTGTCCTCCCTGGCCGCATCCCAGAGCCTCCTCAGGGAGGGATTCTCTCCGCTAGCTGCCCCACGCTGCCTGCGATGGTACCCTGAAAGTCTCTGCCTGGAGATGAGATGTTCCTGGTAGCAAACGCTCTCCTGGGTTTTGGCCAGCTGAGAGGTCGCAGTGGGAGGCCGCATGCAGGGCAGGGCTCCAGCTGCCATCAAATTGTCTTCCCAGAGGTCACCAAGCCACTGGGCAGTGTGGCTGGGGGCGAGCAGGCTGCAGTCCTTGTCCTCTCACCTCCTTAGACCACCTGCAGTCTGCCGAGTGGCTTTTCAGGAGTTGGGGCAGAGACCCAGCCCCTTGCAGACCATCGTGGCTCTTTTTGGGCCATGTCAGGGAAGTTGGGCTCCAGACCAGGTCCTGGGGTGCTGCTAACCCAAGGGGCTGCTTCCCCCAGCTACCTCCTGCCACACAAAAACAAAGCCTCCAAGAGGAAGACGCCAGTGGTGAAGAAGACCCTGAACCCTCATTACAACCACACCTTTGTCTACAACGGCATCAGCCCCGATGATCTGCAGCACATCTGCCTGGAGCTGACGGTCTGGGACCGGGAGCCACTGTCCAGCAACGACTTCCTCGGGGGTGTCCGTCTGGGGGTGGGCAATGGTGAGGAGCCCTGGGGTGCTATCAAACCCTGGGGACAAGCAGCCTTGCTTGGGGCTGCCTTGCTGCGGGCAGGAGGCTGCTCCGGCAGTGACTTCTCCCCATGTCCATCCTTTCTCCCAGGCATGAGCAACGGGCAGGCTGTGGACTGGATGGACTCCATGGGCGAGGAGCTGAACCTGTGGCAGAAGATGTGCCAGTACCCAGGTTCGTGGGCGGAGGGGACGCTCCAGCTCCGCTCCACCATGGCCAAGCTGAGGCCATAGGCTGCGGCACCAGCACTGTGACTTGGCCGAGGGCTGGCACTGCTGCTCAAGAGCTGCACTCGCAGCACGGCCCGGCAGGGCTGCCAAACATGTTTTGTTTTTATTTTTTGCTTATACTTTAATAAACATGACCTTCTCTAAACAGGCTTGGGCAGAAAGTCGTCTTGGCCTCGCTTTGTTTAAAGGGTTTTCCTTTTGTCTTAGGCTTCGCACTAATTATCAGGCTGGAGTCCTTGTGGACCCTCCCTTCTTCCCCCCCCAGGCAAATGCTTTGAAATGTGGTTGGGTTTTTTCTTCTTTCCATTCTTCTTCCTCCCACCCCCTCTGTTTCACAGTCTGCTCCCTCGTTGTCTTCCCCACCCTCCTCCCCCAGGATGCTGCTGGCTCCAGGACCGGGCATCCGTGCACAGCCCAGCCCCGGCCCTGGCTGCAGGGCCAGGATGGCCCAGGATGGGGGGCTGGGGGTAGTGCCTCCCAGGAAGGATTTGTTTCCCAGGCCTCTCCGCATCACACCTTCTGCCAGCACTGACTTTTATACAAACTTATTTATTTTGAGTTAATATTCTACAAAACACTTCCCAGGAAGAGTTGCCCCATGGCTGGTGGAAGGGGAAGTGAGGGGTAGGGGGGGGATGGCGAGCCCTCGGGGTGGGCTGCTGCTACTGGCTTTGCTGAGCGTGGGGCCGTTTGCTTTTACTAAAGGCTTTCTGGCAGGACCCTGGCAGCAACGCCTGCCTGGCAGGGCTGACCCCAGGAGGGGAGGGAGCAGGTTCAGGTTGTGCACGGGGTGAGGACGGCCGCGGGGAGGGTGAAGCTGCTGCATTAGAGGCCGTCGCCCTGCCTGCGCTGCCTGCCCTGC
>NW_009191101.1:6326-7860 GCF_000690835.1 Fulmarus glacialis | reverse complement strand
GGGCTGCAGAGGAGGAGCAGGTGGTGACATGGCGTAGCATGGGCGTCCTGGCCCTTGACCGGTCCTCAGAGGTGCTACAGAAGCACCAGCCAAAAATGATAACAGGGGGCCAGGGGCATCGCTCCGGCTCTGCAGGCTGGGACCACGCTGAAGTCCCAGGGCGGTTCAGGCAGTGCTGCAGCTCTGGGTCAGCACCAGAAAGACCCGAGGGTCAAGAGTTCCCCTTCCCGATGTTAAAGGATGGGGTGGTGTTTCCGCAGTGGAAACACAGTTATGAGGAGTTTGACTCTTGGGCTGCAGCTCACGGTGTCGGTGCTTGGAGAGCAGTGTCAGTGCCGAGCAGCCCGGTAGGGGACAAGGACGGTGACAGGGACAGCCTTCCCCCATGGCTGCGGCTCACCCTGCCTGCCAGCCAGACAGGGTGGCTTTGCCAGCTCTGAAGGACAGTGCTGTTGCGGGAGGGGTAGTGTTATCAAATGACATGCAATGTCAGAGTTGTCCTTCAAGATCCCAGAGGACCTCACTGGTGGGGAGAGGGGAGAGCAGAGGGTCTCAGCTTCCCTGCTCTCTTACTGTGCGTGCTGGTGGGAGGCTACCCTGTTTGCACCTCAGGACACCCCAAAAATCAAACCTGGGACTTCACTGCAGGGAAGGGCCGGGAGTGTCCAGCACTCTGCAGAAACCATCCTGGAGCATCATGGAGGTGGGCCCGGAGATGGTGCGGCTGCTCCACAGGCTGGCCCTGCCAGGGGAGAGCCGCTCTGCTGTTTTATCGCCCTTGCTGGTGCCTTCTATGGTAGTGGCAGCAGTGCCTGCTTGCTTTGCTTTGAGTGCTTGTAATGAATTGCTGTTGGCACCTGGGTAGCTCTTTGCTAATATAAACCTCCTCCAGACCCTCCTGCTCATCACTCAGAGCCGCTCGATCCTCTGGGGGCTGTGGTTCGCAGAGGGAAGGTGTGGGGGTCCCACCGGGTTCCCTTCCCTAGTGCAAGGGGTGCTGGGTCTAGTGACGGGTAGGAGCATTGTGCCCCGTTCCCAGCCTCTGCCTGCTCTCTGGCAGCCTCTTTCTTCACATGGAGCTCCGCTCAGCCCCTGACTTGCTCTTGCTTTATGATCCGCCAGCTTCTTCATCACTTTCCATGCTCCAGCCAAGCCTGCTGCCTTCCCCGGCAGGCTGGGCAGCACCCGGTGTGGGGCTCAGCTCTACACCAGCGCCTAACCTGGGGAATTGGTGCTGCGGGCTGTTTGCGGAGTTGTTTCAGGTTGTGCTGATGGAGAAGTGCATGTGTGCGTGATTTGGGAGGTGATCTGTGCCATGAGCCTTTGCTCTAGCAGGCCTGTGCTCGCACACGGCTTCTCATTAGTGACTCTTCTGTGACCTTTTGTGCCACCAGAATTTAGGTCCTGCACCAAACTTATCTGGTGTCTAAATCCAGCAAAGCCGGTGGAGATGTGTCAGGGATAAACTTGGCTCCAGCTCGCCCACAGGAATGGGGAGGCTGTGGAGTTGGTGGGGGGGGGGCTGGGTCATTTC
>NW_009191101.1:1315-6305 GCF_000690835.1 Fulmarus glacialis | reverse complement strand
CCGCCCCACGCACGTAGCCCGGTGGTAGGGGGTGCGGAGTGGGTGAGAAACACAGATCGGGCCAGCTGTTAGCACGCCAGGCAAGTGCTGAGCTCCCCTCCGCATTGCAGCCATTCCTTCTGCTGGAAACTCAGCTGCCCCAGGGCCACCGCCTGTTTATAGCCAGGGAGCGTGCGGGGAAGGGGGCTGAGCCCACCACGGGCTGCCCCGGCCCCACCATGCGGGGCAAAGCAGGGTGGGAGGGCGGCCCCGGGGATCCTGACGCCAAGCAAAGCAGGAGGCACTGGTGTTATTTTTCCCCTATATCTTCCAATATCCTTCCATGTGCAATGCTGCCCTTAACCGGGAGAAATGTAGGTGCTGGATCCCTCTTGAAGCCAGCCTGGCTGCGCTGGAGGGACGCCGACCTGCCCTGCCCTGCACGTCGCGGGTGCCTGCTGAGGCAGGGGCTGCTGGAGAGGGGAAGGAGAGGGCTGGTGCCCTTACTGACTGCTGCGGGGGTAGTGTGCTCCAGCCAGGGACCCTGGGGACTGTCCTATCTGCCTGGGCTGTCTGGAGAACCTGCCTCTTTCCCGCGTTTGCTCTTGACCTGGAAATGCTGCTTTCCGGTGCAAATGTGCTAAGCTCCAAGGCTGACGCACCCTCTGCTATGGAGCAGCGCTGAGCACCGATGTGCCTGAAATCCTCTCGCCTGCAGCCAATTCTTATCCCAGCCCAGGAAAACTTTGTTTAAGGTTTTGAAGAAGTTGTCTTATCCCAAACAGTGGGAAGGCTTTTCAGAGATGGACAGGGAGTGAAAACTGGGCTTGACCCAAGATCTGCCTGTTGTTCAGTAGCCAAATAACTTGCTGGGGACAGGAGATAACGATTTAGCAGAATGGAGAGTTGAAGTGGTTTCTGGCATCCCAGACTCATGTCCTAACCCCTTAACCCTTCCCTACTCCAGCTACTGTCTAGTCTGGCACAGCTAAAGCTCTCTCCTGAGGACCACACATCTCCTCCTGCATATAAGGAACCTTCTTCCAGTGAAAATTAATGGCACAGCTGTTAGTCCTGCAAAATAACTATTGAACGTCACTCTCCCAGGGCAGCAGCAGGACAGTTTGGTTGGAAACCTCCCAAGGAGCTCTGCATTGTCTCTGCCAGCCCTGCCTTGCTGCCATGCAAACAAGGGGCTGGCACCCCCTGCCAGGGCACCCACGGGATGACTAAAGCAGGTCCTGCCGCCCATGGGGAGGGCCCCCGCGCAGCCACCAACAGCTTGCCTTTCATCACCCTGCGGCGCTAAAAGCGGCGGCATTCGGGGAGCTCAGGTCTCTCTGCAGACACTGCGTTGATGATCTGCAGCATCCGCAGCGGGGAAGGATGAAAATAACTTCTTTGGCCCTCCCTCCCCCAGGGTCCCCCCACGGCGCGGTTGCTGCAGCCCCTTCCATTTTTGCTCCTGATAGGCCTTCCATCGCATCAAAGGCAGGCTCTTTGGCAGGCAAGGGAAAACACTGACGTTTCGTAACAGTTTGGAACGAAAACAGATCTTTGCTGCAAGGGGTTTCCATGCTCAAAATACTTTTCTTTTTTTTTTTTTTTTTGAAGTGGGTTTCATGTGCATGTGATCCTGGAAGTGATAGGAGGGAGCTCTGGGAGACACTGGTATGCTCTGATTGCTGGCAATTAGCAGGAGATGTGTAAGGAGCAGCTTGAAGAATGGCTTTGGCTTTCTTCTGGGTTTTTTTGAACATTAAACCCACCCAACTTGGTGATGGGGGAACAGCCCCTTTTTGGCTCCTTGTCCAAGGGTTCAGCCTCCCATTTTCATGTGGTCCCAGTGTCATCTTAAGCTTTGGGAAACCAAGGTTGTAAAGGACAGAGCCAGGAATAGTAGTTACATAGGAACAGGTTTGATAGCTGGCTTTTGTGTCCTGGAGTTAAAAGCAGATACAGTGAACCAGTCCCGGCACTGATGGAGCCATCAGCAATAACCCGAGCAGTCGCATCTTCCCCTGTGCTCAAGCTTGTCAGCTTTCCCGCCGGGATAAACTGGCTTTCCTGCCTCTCCACCCCTGCCCGCAGGGGTTAAGCGGGTAGGAAATGCTGTCAGCCGGTGGCCTTGCCTCTGCACCTGATGCTCCCGGCAGAGCTGGGCAGGGGAAGGAAACGGAAGGGCTGTTCTCAGCTGAGAAAATACGCTTATCCTGCCCTCCGAGGGTCCTCCGGGGCAGCACGGCCCCGGCCCCCAAACGCAGAGCCCCTCTGCTGTGTCCTGCCTGCTCCGGCCTGGGAACATCGCTTTCCGGCAGGGACAGGGCTGAGGTGGCCACTGAGAGGGTCCCAATCCCCCCGCCGGGCAGGAGGGACTCGTGCCCGGCACAGCTCCCGAGGTCCTGGGCATGGCTGGGGTCAGGGCAGGGATGCTAACATAGGAGGCTGGGTGTGGGCGCTTGTCTCGCTCCCCCTGACTCTGCGGGGTATTTCCCCACAGGGTACCTGTGGTTTCTCCTCCCACCGCCCCTGAAAAGAGGCACGTTGCATTGTGCAGCGCTTGTCTCGCTCCCCCTGACTCTGCGGAGTATTTCCCCACGGGGGACCTGTGGTTTCTCCTCCCACCGCCTCTGAAAAGAGGCACGTTGCATTGTGCAATGTGGCTGAAAGCGTTTGGGAAAGCAGAGCTGGCTGGTGGCTAATCCACCAGCTCCTCCCTGCAAATCCCACGCCCTCCCTGCCCACCCCCTGCTAGGTGAGAGTCCCGTACCCTCCTCTGTTTCTGAGGGTCCAGGCACAACCGCCTCCTGTCACTCTTCCTCCTGTGCCAGCCCTGCCGGCCTCCCCGCATCTCACTCCTGCGAGTCAGGTATTGCATCTGAGATGTTTTGGATCTTGGCTTCAGGGAAGGGGGATGTACAGGACGCGGAGAACAGCCTTTTGGGATCCAGAGAGCTTTCCACTCCCATCAGTGGGGCTGGGATGTCCATTTTGGAAATTTGGGGGCTGGAGGACTCACCCGGCTCTGGGTGGTACGGTGGCGGTGCCTGCCTGGGCGCAGGGCGGTGGGGAGGGCATGCCCGCGGGAGAGCCGTCATCAGCATCGAGGTGCTGAGTCAGCAAGTTTCCCACCACGGTGCTTGCAATTAGCTGTACGAGGCTGAGGTTTGGTGGAGAGGAAGGGCTACAGAGAGGTGAGAGCTTCGGGTCCCCCCAGCTCCGAGCTAGCTGCAGGCAGGAAGGTGTGACCTGGGGAGGCTTCCCGGTGCTCTGCCCATCGCAGGGGTGAGCAAATGGCTGCGGCACCGGTCCTGGGGCCTCTCCTGGTGTCGGAAGGGAGCCCAGGCCAACCTGCTGCTCCCTGCACTGTGGAGTTTGTCTGGGAAAGACTAACACCAGAATTTTGGTTGAAGAAAATACACTTTATTCTGGGTTCTGACTAATCCTAACATCTCCCCTCTGCCTGAAGCTTGTTTTTTATACATTACTCAGCAGCTCTCATCCCTGCCTGACTATTCCTTTAAAGGGCATCTCAAACCTCTCTTTTTCATTCATTATTTAAACGTGTTCTCCAGCCAGCAGCCTCTGAGCCCTGCTCCCAGGCTGGCCCGGCGGAGCATCCTGCCATGCGCCCTGTGAGGCTGGCACCGCGTTTTGAAATGTTGCCTGGAAGTGCTGAATCTGGTCCATGCAGAGCTAATGGCATTGATTGGGCTGAGCTGTGGCTGGAAACAACTTGTACGTGGGGTTGGGAGCCCCACAGGGTTCAGGGGTCCGGGGCAGAGGGAGGAGGGTGCCTGTGCCCTGCCTGGGGGCATGAGCAGGGTCACCCTGCGGTATCTCACCTGGGTGCTTTTATTTGCTCGACTTCTTGCTGTGCTCAGCAGTAAGAGAGGGCAATCCGGAACCCCCCCTCCTCCTCTGGGGTGGGAGCAGCTGCAGCCTCTTCGGGTTAGAGGGATAAAGTTTGCTTTCGGTGAGCTAAAGCAAACCACCACAGTCTTCTCCAAGAGGTAGAGAAAGGGCTGCTAAGCCGTCAGCGGAGGGGGAAGAGCCCCGGCAGCCCCTGGAGAAGGAGTCCTGCTGCAGCACAGGGCACTGGAGGGTCATTATCTGCCTGGGTCACAGGAGGTGTTTGTGGGTGATTTAATCAGCCTGTTAATTATTACCTGCACTGGTCATGAAGCTGCTCTGCTTCCATGAAAGCTGCTGTGAAGAAGGACATGCCCTGCAGCCCAACAAGGGCTGCCCCGGGGGTTTCTTCCAGCAGCAATGCCGGTTCAGGGAACCTTGGCCCCTCTGATGCCCCATGGCTGTTGGGGGCTCCCTGGGGAGGTGACACCCCTCCGTGGGTCACTGCCCAAGGGGACCAGGGCGCCAAGCGGGGCAGGCAGGGTGAGGGTGCTGCAACCCTGGGGGAAGACTGCAGCTCTCGGCATGCGTTCGCTGCCGCTGGGGGGGGGGATTTTCCACCCACAGCCGTGCTCTGAGCATGGGCATCACCAGGAGAACCTCAACCCAGCTTGGGGCTTCACTGCAGGATAGCACCCCTCCCTCTGGGCCATGCTGCGAGGGGTGTGCTGCCGGCACAGGGCTGGGTGGGAAGGGAACCACCATGATCCCCTTGTTCTCCAGTTTCTCCTTCATATATATAGAGAGTTATATATATATATAGTTATATATATCCAGTTATATAGAGAAGAGGCTTGACTGGCCCCACAGCAGTGAGCAATGGTTTCTGCAGTGTGTGACCTGGCACGGGCGTGAACATGCTTGATAATCTTTGCCCTGTGCAAGCTCGGTTGGCCTGTAATTACACTTCTCTTTATTCAGGACTCCTGTTTTCATGTGTAAGACTGTGGGGAAGATGTGAAACTGTCTCTCCTCCAGAAAAGAGTGCACCGGGATGCGGATGTTTGGGGTCCTGCTCCTGCGGCTGATTCCCTCGTGCCCGCGTTCTCGGCACTGGCTGGGTGCACTGGGCAGAGCACCAGCCCTGGGCGTGTGCCGC
>NW_009191101.1:754-1288 GCF_000690835.1 Fulmarus glacialis | reverse complement strand
GGACTCCGAGAAACTGCTTCAGCACAGAAGGCCAGGCTGAAGCAGGAGGGCTTGGGGTGAGTGTGGCTGAGAGGGCGGCTCTGCTGCTCGGTCCAGGTCGGACTTGCTGCTTGGCCGGTCTCTGCTGGGGTAGGCAAGCGGATGAGAGCCAGGCCATGCGACAAGGCTTTCTGCAGAGCTATTTATACTGGGGAGACGAGCCGCTGCTGGCAAAGGTACTGGGCCAGACGCAGGACCCTTCACACGAGCACTGCTGAAAGTGGCTTAGCTGGCCATGCTGCTGGGGCCGTGCTGGGAAAGGAATCCCCCCCCTGAGCTGCTGTCAGCATTGGGGTGTGCGTCCGGAGCAGACGGGGCCACAGATGAAGGAGGCACAGCCAAGGCAGCCTTCTTGCTATTTAACCTCTCTGGTTGCTCATCTCCCCCTCTCCCAGGGCTGGAGCGGGACGGAGGGGCCCTGCGAACCCTGCGGGCTCCTTCGTGTAAGGAGAGAAGCCAGCGGGCGACTGCGCCGGGAGGGAGAGCTGGCGGGGG
>NW_009191101.1:0-534 GCF_000690835.1 Fulmarus glacialis | reverse complement strand
ATGTGCCGTGGGGCGGTGGGGAGGCAGCAGGGACGTGCCGGGAGTTTGTGGGACGGGTCAAAAGGTTTGAGCTCCGCAGTGCTCGGAGATGCTGCGGCGTCTGAGCTGGAAGCCGCTGGGGGAGCAGGGATGGCTGCTGGGGTCCTTGGGCTAATGGCAAGGGGGTTAATCACAGCGAGGGGTGGGAAAAGGCACTGGCTGGGGCAGTTGGAGAGCGGGGGAGGGTGGGAGGCTCCCGGAGAGCCCAAGAGCTCAGGCTCCTGCTGACATTGTTGGATGCCAAGTCAGAGGCGCTCCCCCCATCCACCCCACTCAAGGGGCCCTTGTTTCCAGGGAGGAGATGATTCATGTGCATTGAGTGGCCCCTTAGCAAATCTTCCACTGTTACGGGATGTTGTCAGAGCTCAAGTGTGATCATTAATGGTTGGCTTTTCTTTAAAAACCCTCCAGGCTGCAGCATGCCAAGTTGCTCCATAGCAGCACAAACAGCCATGCTGGGAGGAGGAGGTACTTTCCAGGCTCGTGTTCCTGGCC
>NW_009191100.1:0-1680 GCF_000690835.1 Fulmarus glacialis | reverse complement strand
CCAGCAGCATCCTGTGGGCACCTAGAGAATCCCAGGAGCACCCCAAGACCCTCAGGTGCACCCCAGGACCCCTAGGAGTATCACAGGGGCAACCAGAGACCAGGAGCACCCCAGGGGCACCCCAAGGCTATCCAGAGACACCTAGAACAACCCAAGACCCCCAGGAGCAACCCGTGGGCACCTAGAGACCTCCAGGAGCACAGCAAGAACACCCATGAGCAGCCCAAGACCCCAGAAACATCCTGTGGGTACCCAGAGATGCCCAGGAGCACCCCAAGACACCCAGGAGTAACCCAGGAACACCAGGAACAACCTGTGAGCACCCGGAGACCTGCCCCGGAGCACCCCAAGACCCCCCACAGAGCATCCCAGGGGCACCCAGAGACATGCACAGGAGCACCACAAGATCCCCCGCGGAGCACCCCAGGGGCACCTGCAGACCCCCCCTGGAGCACCCCAAGACTCCCCGTGGAGCACACTGGCGGCACCAAGAGACGTGCCCCGAAGCACCACAAAACGCCCTGCGGAGCACCGGGGGGTACCCAGTGACCCGCCACGGAGCACTCCAAGACCTCCCAGGGAGCACCCCGGTGACACCCAGAGACCCACTCCGGAGCACCGCAAGACCCCCCACGGAGCACCCCGGAGGCACCCAGAGACCCGCCCCGGAGCACCGCAGGACCCCCTGTGGAGCACCCCAGGGGCACCCAGAGACCCGCCCCGGAACACCACAAGACCCCCCATGGAGCATCCCCGGGACACCCAGAGACCCACTCTGGAGCACTGCAAGACCCCCTGTGGAGCTCCCCAGGGGCACTCAGAGACCCACCACGGGTCTTGAACAACCACTCTGGGGCACCACAAGACCCCCCATGGAGCATCCCGGGGGCACCAGGAGACCTGCCCTGGAGCACTACAAGACCTGCCCTGGAGGCCCCCCGAGATACGCCGCAGAGCACCCCAAAACCCCCCCATTGAGCATCCTGGTGGTACCCAGAGACCCGCCCCAGAGTACCACAAGACACCCTGTGGAGCACCCTGGGGGCACCCAGAGACCCGATCCGGACCACCCCAACTTCCCCCATGGAGCACCCCGGGGGCACACAGAGACCCATCGCGGAGCACCACAAGACCCCCCGCGGAGCATCCCAGTGGCACCACAAGACCTGCCCCAGAGCACCTCGGAAGCACCCGGAGATACGCCACACAGCCCCCAAGACCCCCCGTGGAGCACCCCGGGGGCACCCAGAGACCCGCCGTGGAGCACCCCAAGACCCCCCATGGAGCACTCCGGGGGCACGCAGAGACCCACTCTGGAGCACCCCAAGACCCCCTGCGGAGCATCCCAGGGGCACCCAGAAACCCACCCCGGACGACCACAAGACCCTCCACGGAGCATTCCTGGGGCACCCAGAGATCTGCCGCGGAGCACCCCAAGACCCCCTGTGGAGCAACACGGTGGGGGGGCGGGGCACCCGGAAACCCACCACAAAGCACCATAAGACTCCCCGCAGAGCATCCCGGGGGCACCCGGAGGCCTACCCCAAAGCACCACAAGACCTGCCCCAGAGCAACTCGGAGGCATCTGGAGACCTGCCGCGGAGCACCACAAGACACACCGCAGAGCATCCCAGGGGAACCAAGAGACCCTTGGTTGAAAGAGCCTGTTCTTTCAGAGTA